>NW_016217728.1:0-1609 GCF_001687245.7 Rhagoletis zephyria | reverse complement strand
GAAGTTATATTTTAGGAAAGAAGTTTTGTAAACCCTCAGCTTTTCTGATCATTTAGATTTAGAAACATCGATGAACATTAGTATCGCTGATTCAAATTTAAGTGGCCCAGCTCCGATTTATGTGTACATATCGCACACCGTCTTCAAAAGAGGAACAACTCAAAAATCAGATCCGGAAATATAACTGCTTGTGGATCGTGCAGATTTAACGCAATTGATGCAGAAACAGCTATAACAGTAGTTTTTTAGTCAGAGAATATCGTCACTAGACTCGAATAAAGGCGCGCTAGTGTTTTGTCGGCGAAAAAGGACGCGTAAAAAAGATTTTACGGAAAAAAAACACTCCAGAAAAACTTCGGCGGAGAAAGACGCGTAACCTAGTTGACGGCGAAGAAAGGCGCGTAAACATAGATTTATACCTCGCCAAAGACTGTGACTTCAGCATCATTTCGTAAAAACTCTTTGGGGAATTTACATACTGTTATAACCGCAAACGTAGTTGAGCGCGAAAATAGGTTTACGCGTCTTCCTTCGCCGTCAAATATTTTAACGGGCCTTTCCTCGCCGCCAACTATGTTTCTTCCCTGAAGATTTTTTATGCGTCTTTTTCGCGGTCAACTTTAGAACTCGCGCCTTTATTTTTTTTGAGTTATGTCTCTTTTGAAGGCGGTGTGCGATATATACATATGTGCAAATATACCGAACTCATTCCTTGTTGTCAATGAATTTTGTCTCAACAAACGTTTTCTTGAGTAGTTATTGCCAAATTCATCCATGCCTCCATGGCTGGGCGTTGTTTTCATATATACATATGTATGTATGTATTTGCATATATTTATAACTATATGTAGCCCAACAAGCATTTCAGTAAACGTTTTTAAAAATAACTTAAATTAAGTTTGCTATAATAAGCGTTAAATAAGCATTTTTAATATTAAGCTTATTAAAAGTGTTTTCAAATAAACCTTTAATAAGTTTTGAGAGCGAATGTTTATAAATAACTTAAACTTATAAATGAAATGTAAATGCCAACGACATGAAGTAGTAAATATAAAATTTTTTCAATCGTAAGAGACGTGTTTACGTTTTTTAAAATATATTATGAAAAGAAAAAATTAAATCAAACCGATGTGGTAAAAAAAGTCCAATCCAGGACCCGCGCTAATCGGTGGAGCATTCGAGTCTTCAAATGATGAGTTCCCCTTATCCTTTCTTAGTTTAACATTCAATTAAAAATGTATTAAATTTTTTTCAGAAAAGTTCATCAATGAGAATGGCGGCGATGAAGCGGAATATATAGCTGCATCGATGTCGCTTTTCCAATTTGCCAATAACCGCAAGTAATTGAAAGCACGCAACAAGATGTAATAATTAACTTTTTTATGCTTAATTTGTATGTGTTATTGTGAATTTGTATGCTAAAATGTCTATTCCCTATTTATATTTTCGCGACTGTAGATGAGTCCGCCGAAAATTCGCATTTCGTTTAGTTTCTAGTTGTTAAGCATTCTATGCATGAGTTTTTAATTAAATATCTTTAAATAAAGGGTTATAAAAATTTTTATGAAAAGCTTTCTTTTGAAAATGTTTAGTAAGTTTATATTCATAC
>NW_016217726.1:0-1609 GCF_001687245.7 Rhagoletis zephyria | reverse complement strand
TGAATGTTTGTTGACAAAAGCTGCATTTTTTTGTAAACGAGCGATAAAAGAGCGCTCAACTCGGGTACAATTTCCTTTTAGCTACTTAAGCAACCCCGTTGGTATCTGGCAAAAAACATGTGATTAGTTTAACGGGATTCGGATACAAAAACCAACAGAAAGGAGTAGTTATGTGAGGTATTTGCGTAATATACGTATATACTTATTTAAAATATAAATCATGTATATATGAAAACAAAAATTTCCCTCTCCACTTGCCCATTAACAATTCACAGTAGAGCAGTTTTTTTTCATTCACCAACACTACTCTTCCGGTCGCGTATTCCTTAACCGACCTGGCTGAGCTCAGATAAGTAGCCGAGTTTGCGTTGTTCGTATTTGCAGGTATTTCGTCATTTAAGCGAGTGTTCGTTTGTAGCTCGGTTGCAAAAGAATGCACCTAAAGCTGATGAATGAAAAGCATACACAACTACATATGTATGTATGTACATGCATTTTTATATATTTTTGCGGTGAAATGCGAGTAGTTATCAAAGAGAAGTTAAACCAAATCAGTAGTTGTTATCAAACAGAAAAAAGACAAGGATGCAAAAACATTTTTTGCCGAAGATCGTCAATATTAGCCCTCATCGATTCGCCACCACTCTTCGCTATGTTTATGTATCGGACGCTTAACGAAAAAATGTGCATGTGAAAGCAACAACAAAGCTAACTAGCAGGTATGGACGATAGCGAGTTTGGTTGTACCTCATTAAGTTCGTTCGTTTCGCCACTCGCTTACTATTGGCGAATCGATGACGGCTATTACAAAGAACAAAACGATAATAATACTTATATTTAATTGTATGCAAATATGTAGTTCCTCTGGAAATGTTCGCGCGGATATTTTTTTACTTAAAAAACTCTCTTTTCCGAGATTTGTTACGAAAATCAGGTCAAAAATATTGATATTTAAAATCAATTTCTGTTTTTTGTTAGCTAGCCATTTCAAGCAAATATCATGCAATTTTAATTCATGGCTAATTATGTGGATGCATTTGCGATCGTGTGTCGTGCGTTTTGTTGTACTTATTAAATTTTCTTTTAAAAATGTGGCTTGCTGACACGATATCATATCACACGAATAAGTAGAAAGTTAATGGTTTACAATGCACGCACTTAGGTATGTATGTGTGCATGAGTGTTTATATATATATACCTACAAATATCTAATAATGTAGTTAGTCTAAAAAGTAATAAATGATTTCTGTTTGAGTAATTCAGCGCGAAATGAAAAAATTGTCAAGAAGTATGAACCTAAAGCAAAACGATCAATTTCATCGTAATGTAAATGCTTAAGTGGGTGTAATTTCGTCATTTTACTGTACTTTTGCTTTTCATAAACGACTAATATTCTCATTGCTGTTGCGACTCGTATCTGCACTGAAAAGTTTTGAATACTTTCCGCTTCAATATTCATGGTAATTTATAGTTTGCGTTTCTCTGCGAAGTCGACACAATGAAAGTGAAATTGATGATTTTTTTTCCAGCTGAATCACGCCATCATTTTGGTTACTTATGTATGTATCTAAAATGCATAGCGATTGTATCTTCTTTTCTGCTTCTTTAG
>NW_016217724.1:0-1609 GCF_001687245.7 Rhagoletis zephyria | reverse complement strand
ATATTTCGGAAAAATATTAATATTTACGTGAGCTGGACTGATTTGAAAATACCTCCAAATATTTCATTATTTTGATTCCGTTTAAATGTTCAAACACATTTCAAACATCACTTGAGGAGATTGTTTCAACTAATTTTATTTAAAAAACTTGATTTTTGGAAGTATTTTAAAATCGGTTGAGGCTCACGTAAATCTTAATATTTTTCTGAAATATTTTTGGCGGAAGTATCAAAATATAATTGATTTTATATGTGATTTCTAGTACCGATTTTTTTGTATGGATAGTGATGCACCCTAATGGAAATATATTTCTTCGTAAAGATTTTACCTTCAATGTCGAAAAAATACTATTTTTATCAAGTAGTAATAACATAGGCCTGCTATGGTTTCCCACTTAAAAAAAACCATTAGCAATTTAGGTAGATATAGATAGTAAGCTACGAAAAAATTAATAAAAAAATTCCATCAAGTAAGTTTTCCAAGAAAATAATTTTTTCAATGTTCATAGTGTTGCCGCGCATCACTAGCGATAACTTCGATATTACGTAAGTTTTTCTGTTTTAGTTAGTCTTTTTAGGTGTAAATAAAAATTCAATTTGAAATTAATTAGTTTTTATTTTTCATAAGAATCGTTAAAAATTTTAAGATTAGCAGCAGGTCTCTCATTACACCGGCCTACATGGTTTCGGTACCTCGCTACCAAAAAAATATTAAAAGAGTACATCACGTAAATTTATATAAAAATAAATTTTGACGTGCTAAAAAAAAAATAACATAATTATTGGAAGCGGGAAAAATGTTAAATTTCGCAGGCTTGTGTAATAATAGATTTCGTTTCTTTTCCCTTCTTTTCTCTCAATGGTTACAATTAAGACTATTCTTTCACCCAACAATAGGATTAGCATAGTTGCCAACTTGGTGCTTTAAGCACTAGATTTAGTGCTTTTTGAAAATTAAAAC
Organism: Rhagoletis zephyria; assembly: GCF_001687245.7. Lineage (NCBI taxonomy): Eukaryota > Metazoa > Arthropoda > Insecta > Diptera > Tephritidae > Rhagoletis > Rhagoletis zephyria. Next base: position 649 of record NW_016217724.1, on the reverse strand, counting down.
GCCAAAAAAAAATTACTTAGTGCCTAGTGCCTTTGTTAGTGCTTTTTTTTTAACTAATATTACTTCAAGATAGTTAAAATCTGAAATAATTTGAAATGTTATAAGTTGCGGTGTCTCATGAAGATGCGGAATTTACAAGAATATACAAATTTAAATGCACTAAAATACAACCATGATTGATAAAAACCTAACGTTTCAAACCCACCTCGTTGAATTCAAGTCGCGTTGAAAATGGTAGTACGCAAGTAAGTTAAGTATTTCTTTTTTGTTTGTACAAATTTTATTTTTTTACCACCTGAGTAAAACACATCGTTTCTTGGTGCTGAATCCAAATCTGCCCGCACAATTGCTCTAGTACTAGAGTTTTTAGGTATCCTACCCCCAGATTGCCAACAACACGGGTTTTAGCGATATTTGAGGTTATATAATGAAAATATCAAATTTTTTGCTCATTTCTACTTAGGGCNTTTTTTTCTCGAGGTATAGTAGTTTTAATAGTACTTCGGTATTACGTCGTAAGCATGAGTTATCATAGCATGTGTAGAGGCTATACAATCGTTATGAGCAAAACGTTTTGTGTATTGATTTATGTATGTATTTTTAATTTTTTGCTTTTGTTAAATACAAACTGTTATGAAAAAAGCATCCT
>NW_016217722.1:0-1609 GCF_001687245.7 Rhagoletis zephyria | reverse complement strand
ATCAGTTGCCAAGCAGAAAAAGTATCACAAGCAAACACAACTGTTATTTATTAAACTTCTATTTGAAAAAAAATTGTATAATTAAATCCAGTTATACAAAAAATAAGATTATTTGCACAATGTTTCAGTGTGGTTTAGGGGCCTTATAACAGCGGCGTGTGCAATGAAATTCCGGGTTGTATTTCCCTCCTAAGAGTTACCAAATCACACTTATAAATATCTACATATAAAATTTAAAAAATTCAAATAACAAGAAAAAAATTGTTCGCCTTTAAGCTAGCAACATTATTTATAGTTTTCAAAAATTCATCTCTGCCAGCCAAGGTATCAAAATGGGGCATTTGTGAACAAAAAATTATCAGAGTACCAAATCATAAAATTTAGAATAAAAATATCAAAATTGATACAATTGTATCAAAACTGCAACGCTGTCAGCGTACTGTTATAATTTCGCTCACTTGCCTAAGTTGCGAACGTACTAGGCGAATGGGACAGATTTGTGCGGTCGTCCTACACGAGCGGTATGCCCGCATCGGGAGAGGAGTTGACGTCTTCCATGTAGTATATACATACATACATATGTATGCTGCTTAGCTGCCGGAGGAGATGCCTACTGAAGGCATACTAAGATAAGATTCGATAGGCCAAAGTGCAGCCTCTTATAGCTGCGAGCTCTGCGCGGAAGGCACTCAGTGGTCTGGCAGCCTAAAGTAGCGATTCAGTGATATAGTGTGACCGAATCCTGTGTCTTTTGAGAATGCATTCGGTCTTATGATCGCAGCATTGCAGCGGAACTGAAGCTTATCGAAAAGGTCTATAGGCAGAAAGTTAGAAAGTGTNTAAGGCAGGACTTTCAAATTACACTCAAGACGGCACAACGCCGGGTAATCGTTCCACAATACATCATTTAAATAAAACCTTACTACAGAAAGAAAAACTAAAAACGCAGTTTTACTATATTTGGCCTATAGTTTTATAATCGTGATTAACGATAATCTTAAGGTTTTATATGAGAATTGAAGTCGGTTTTGTTTTTTGCTTAAAAATTACTTTTATTCTCTTTTAAATATTTTTTATATTTTATTTTTATTTTAAAGATTAATTTTTTATTTATGTACCTAATTTGTCGTTTTATTACTCATATTTACGCAATTTCTCTTCCCATCGCACATACATACATACATACAAATATACATAGGTATATATGTATGTACATTAAGGTGGCCCTTAAAAATCAAATGAACGATTTTTTCAATCGCACCCTCTCAATCGGTAATACCACGGTGACAGATATCACATACAAATTTTGTTCCTGATTGGAAACGGTTAAAGCGTGTCGCACTGGGGTAAAGGCCATATGCTTCTATGGAGACTGAAAAAATTAAAAACATTTTTTTTCATTTAATACCCAAAATGTGTGCTACTGAAGTCGAAGATATTACATACAAATCTTGGTCCTGATTGGAGTCGGTTAAACGTTTGCATAGGCTAATCTGAACTTTAACCCCTGTGCGACACACTTTAATCGATCCCAATCAGGACCAAAATTTATACATATAAGATATCTTCGACTATAGTAGCATCGACGTAGGGGTTGAGGCTTGGGAAA
>NW_016217721.1:1356-1609 GCF_001687245.7 Rhagoletis zephyria | reverse complement strand
GGTGATGGCGAATATCGCAGACGATTTAACGATTAGCTGTATGAGCTTTGCACAGATATAGACATAGTGCAGCGAATTAAAATTCAGCGGTTCCGCTGGCTTGGCCGTGTCGTTCGAATGGACAGAAACGCTCCTGCTCTGAAAATATTCAACGCGGCCCGCGATGCTGGTAACAGAGGAAGAGGAAGGCCTCCTCTGCGTTGGAAAGACCAGGTGGAGAAGGACTTGGCTTCACTTGGCATTTTCAATTGGC
>NW_016217721.1:0-1175 GCF_001687245.7 Rhagoletis zephyria | reverse complement strand
TCCGCTGGCTTGGCCATGTCGTTCGGATGGACAGAAACGCTCCTGCTCTGAAAATATTCAACGCGGCCCGCGATGCTGGTAACAGAGGAAGAGTAAGGCCTCCTCTTCGTTGAAAAGACCAGGTGGAGAGGACTTGGCTGCACTTGGCATTTCCAATTGGCGTCAGTTAGCAAATGACTGGCGTGCTGTTTTGTACTCGGCCAAAATCGCTTAGGCGGTTACAGCGCCAATAAAGAAGAAGAAGAAGAAATAATATTTAGGTTTTTGAAAGGGGTTGCCACCTCTCCGAAATTTTATATTAAATTTTGGCGTTTTACTGCCAATACTAGCAACATATTAAGCGCCATCGGCAAAAAAACACTCCTAAGCCTGAGCTGCCATTCTAAACGCGACCANGCGGTTACAGCGCCAATAAAGAAGAAGAAGAAGAAATAATATTTAGGTTTTTGAAAGGGGTTGCCACCTCTCCGAAATTTTATATTAAATTTTGGCGTTTTACTGCCAATACTAGCAACATATTAAGCGCCATCGGCAAAAAAGCACTCCTAAGCCTGAGCTGCCATTCTAAACGCGACCTGCTAAGCAATTTCGGATGAGTCCATCAAAGCACGCTAGTCTTTTGTCTTCTGTTCCAACTGTCATGTCCTTCTCCACCTGGTATTTTCATCGCAGAGTAAGCCTTCCTCTTCCTCTGTTACCAGCATCACCACCCGCGTTGAATACTTTCAGAGCTGGAGCGTTTCTATGCTTTCATACGACATGACCAAGATAGCGTTGCCGTTCTTTTTTAATTCGCCGCACTTTGTCTGTATAACTTTAAAGCTTTCGCTTAATTTTTCTTTCGTAATCTCCACCTTCGTCAAATGCGCGTCCACGCTTCTCTGCCATATACCAGCACGGGCATGATGAGTGACAGTATGACTTTTGAGTAAGAGTTAATGCATACACGTGGTCAGCTCCTCGCCTCCGTACTTGAATACCTCGGCGGACAGTCAGCTCCAGGAGCTTTGTGCTTTCTCAGCTTTCTCAGTAATTATTACTCGTAGCTCGTCATAGTCAGGCGGGAAATCGACTTCATCGTCACCGATCGGGGGCTCCGGGTCGTCTTCCCCAACTTCAGGGCCGTCGCCAATCAACACATTGGAAAAGTGTTCCCTTTACCATTTAAATACGTT
>NW_016217719.1:0-1609 GCF_001687245.7 Rhagoletis zephyria | reverse complement strand
AATTTTAATTTAAGGGCCACACGCAAGACACATACATACATGCGTGTGTATGCTGAAATACTTTGTATACTACATATCTACATAAGTACATATGTACATAATTATGTTGGTTTTGTATGTGTAGACATAATTGAAGTACCGTGGCCTAGTCAGGCACTTGGAAGCTTTGCTTTTCGTAGACAGTTCGGATGAACGTGTGAGACTACATGTCTACAACACATTTAAGTGCGGATGTGCGAGCCCTTGTGCCTGCGAATGGATTGGGCGGAGCGGACACGTACCGACATTTTCAACTGTTTACGTTTTATCATATTTGTATTAAGAATACATATACATGTATGTATGTATGCCAATGTTTAAGAATGCAAGACAGTTTGCATTGACCTGGAAATATTTGACTTATTCGTGCGTGAAAAGCAGGGTAGTAGTCGTATACTAAAATTATTATTTAAATTTTATTTTTTTTTTCTTCCTTTCTATTTTAAATATAAGCTCAAAATCATTTGTCTACGTATGTTGTATTATTTATTGCTCTATAATAATAAAAATTAACAGAAATTTTTCACTTTTTTTTTTGAAAAGTAATCATATTAATTCTTTTCTATTAATTGAAATATATTTTCGTAATAAAATACTCCAACTTTTTACTTATATTTTCCTCTCTTTCCAGCTTGTTATCAAGAAAACTTGCGAGTGGTGGTTTTATAAAAATAAATGCCACAATATGTCCACACATTGGAAACAAAATGCATTTCTTATATGCTNAGCAGCAGCAATAGTAGCAAAGGAGTTGGCCACACTACACACATACCTAGCAGCATTTTGAACCAGTCGGTTACGTGGACAAGTAGTACAGGCTTTCCACCTGTAGTCGATTCGCCAGACATCCCAACGTTATTCATAAATCATTCATTTATAGGCGATGAGCAGTGGCCCGAAGAAGGTACGTATCTACTTAGGTGACAACGAAGGGTTAAATCAAGAATTAAAATATTGTTACAAGGGATTTCCAGTGGGCATTAAGGGCTAAAAAAGTTTGGTATTAAAAAATACAAAAGTCTTATACAAAAAAGGTATTTAGTCTCATTTCCCAACCCCTTTTTAACGGCAAATATTTTTTACTAATTCAATGCCTCGTGAAAATTCGGTATTAGCTTAAAAAAAATTCAAACGGTTTTTGAAGTGAAACTTATTTGCGCTTGGTAGAGTGTAAATGCAAAGATCTATGGAACGAGAAAGCGACACGTTCGTTGGTCTTTAATTCCAAACTCCAATGGAACGAAAAAGAACCAGGAGAAAAGAGGGGATGATTAAGAATAAAATTAAAAGTAAGAATAAGATTGGGGAAAAGATTAGAATTCAAATTGAGATTTGGATTTAGAATGCAGAAAAATACTCATATGGGGAGCTATACAGGGAAGGAAGTCATGCGTCTCGCCCCGAACCGATTAACTGTTGTATTTTTCTGTGTTCTTTAACAAAGTCTCCCCTGGACGTACCACAATATATGCATATCTCTACTAATAGTCTGACGGTTTACTAGCAACTATTTTTTTTCACTTTTTTCCAGAGGATATCAAAGATGACATTGGCGACATCAATAATAGCA
>NW_016217718.1:0-1609 GCF_001687245.7 Rhagoletis zephyria | reverse complement strand
CAGAGATTCCTTTTGCCAAGCGCAGGTTTGCCATGGAAGCCGAATGTTTAAGTTTTTACCACACAATCATTGATGTAGTTTTCTGTTGGAAATTTTTGACACTGGAGCCGGCGGAGGCATTCAGTTCAGTTCATTTTGCACTTATAATTATTTACTATTGAATATTAACTATTACTTAGCATATGAAAATACTTATAAACTAAAGGCTATTATAATTGCATACAGCAGCGAAAATGAGCGGAAATGAGGAAAAATATATAGCACATATAATTATTTTACTGGGGTAATAATTTTTGTATTTGAGATGAGAAATATTTGTATTTGTTCAAAAAATAGTTGTTTGTAACGGTTTTATAGCAATGCTACAAAAAAAAAAATTATTTTCCCAAGAGTCTCTCAGAGTTGTGGCAGTTTTTCCTCTTTGAAAATTATGTGATGTTATTTGTTTGTTTCCGTTCTTTTTATNTTTTCTGAACAACCTCTTTTTGTTTGAAAGAATTTAATCATGTTTTAAGGCCCGCAAAGCACCAAAAAAGGGTTTTTTTGAGAAAAGTATTTTTAAGGATTTTTGTTAGGAATAAAACGAGTTGTTGGCGCACATGCAAAAAGTTTCCTATTTTATCAATTTCAATAAAAATAAAAGCAATTATGACGGTAGTTTGAAATACTGTATTCCACTATTTGTGTAAAATTTTTTCACGTCACTAGTTATGGGTTTTAAAAGCTTTGACACGAGGTCATATAGTCCAATACGTCCTGTTGACAGGATGCTGATGTTTAAGTAAATAAAAACAAAAAAAAAACATCCGCCAGGAGAAGCTCTTTTAAGCTTGCTGCAGTGAGTAAAATCTCTCTCACCGAATATCAAATTCGAATTTTAACAGTTGACGATCCTGACAAGAAGAGAGACTAACTTAAACCGGTTGTCTCCTCTCTTAAAACATCTGAAAACAACGTTTTGTTAACTTGAGAAACTGGCTGAATTTATATTTGATCTGAAGATGCTGCAAGAACACGGCAATCGAATAATTGGCTAGGTATAGGGCTTCGCAACTATGTAGACCTCTAACAAAATTTTTCGAAGCTTATTTTTTTCCATAAAACAAATCACATACTATATTTCTAACCTCCGCCAAAATTTCTTTTTTAATATGAAAAATAACAATAAGATTGTTTTTGTTTTGCTTGCGCCGCTTGCGTAGCATCAACAGCTTGTTGCCTCTCCTGAACATTTGGGATTTTTTAAGTTGTGACTGCTTGTGATTTAGGTTGCCATATGTATGTATGTATGTATGTTCATATTTCACCTTGAAAAGAATTCAAGATCACTCAATAGATCAATTGAATTTTCCTATAAAAAGACCTTTGTGCACATAAAAGCACTTATTTATGTATATATATAGGACTCGTACATATTTATGTATGTATGAAATTTATATAAAACATTTGTTGTTTAACAACAATTGTCAATGATTTAATTAATTTCAGTTCAAAATCGGTCACCATCAACGTAGGCGGCTGTCGTATTAAGTTATGATTGTCTTATATTGAATTTTTTTAAATAACTAACCAACGCATTTTTGAGGTCAACTACAACTTATGGAAGAGA
>NW_016217716.1:0-1609 GCF_001687245.7 Rhagoletis zephyria | reverse complement strand
TAGAGATAGAGATAGAGATAGAGATAGAGATAGAGATAGAGATAGATATCTCTAGCTAAAAATGTGTAGTCCAATAAACTGCAATTTCAAACGGCTAAAAATCCTCTTTTTTTTGTTTGTTTGGTGATGGATTTTTCACTTTTTTCCATATAAGTATGGAATTCTTATGAAAAATGCAAGAGACCGTTCCCAACGAAATTTCGAAAAACCGACACCAGTTTTTGTAAATTGTACTTGTTATATAAAAAAAAAACTCAAACGCAGTCTCTCTAAAGTTAATACAATGTGTTTTGCATTGCACTCTTGTTTTGGAAATTTGGTTTATATTTTATTGCTAAATGGGGGGAAATAGAGAATCAACTTTCCATTAAAAAGAATTACACCTTTTTTGTCATTCTTCTTCTTATATGGTACCTCAGAATTAAGGATACTTGGCAGCACTGGTCACTGTATATGCAAAAATTATCACAAACAGAAGCTGGACCTAATTGAGTACCATTCATTGATAACGATCAGTGGAATAATTCATTTGATTGAACAGTTCTTGGCGTTCAGATATGAAATGCCAAATCTGTGTCTACTTACACTTACAATTATGAATCAGCATTTTCGCAGTGTGGAAGATGGTTCAACAAGCTCCCCAAAAATTTACTTTCTCTGAACTCATTAACGTCATAAGAATTGTACGCTTTCGTTCACGGAACTATTGCTCTGTGCATCGACGTCTCTTTGTCTGGTACTCAATGACAATTAACAAAATTGATAACTTGAGGTCAAACATTATATGCGCTTATCTCAATTACTCATTACCATTGGAAAAATGCAAAGGAAACAATTATATATTCACTCGTTTCTAGGTAGGCTGATGAACTGAGAATTTGCTTCCTTTATTATTTCTGCGATTTACATACTACGTATTGTGTTGATTTTTAACGCAGTCCATATAAAAAAAAAATTCACTCATCCATATATGTAGTATGTATGTATAAAAGGGTGCCCATCGAAATTTTTTATTATTTTTTTTTTTGAAATTTCAAGACCCCACCCCTCAATTTCCGTCCTTTTTCTGAAAAACATTATTGCCTATTTTTATAGATTTTCAAAAGTTACTTAGAGGTCGCGACTTGTCATTTTAGGTCAGAAAGTATGGTTTTGTAGATTTTTAAGTTTTTGAATGACTAGTTTTCGTTCAATTTTAAAGATCGAACATGTTGAGAAGAAAGGATTTATAGGCCTTTAAAACGATGTATAATTATTTATTGTCAGACTTGGATTAATGGGAGTTTTCATTGCGCAAATAAAAAAAAGGCGACGTTCCTTAAATATGGCCTTGAATTTATATACACAGGGATGTTAATTTTTTCGATTTTTACGATCCCGGGATTTTCGGCATGTCGTTGGTTCAATCCCGGGATCCCTAATTTGTTTTGTCATCTGAGGGGATCTTTTCAAAAAAAATCTTTAGGAAACTATTTTTATTCATAAAAAACTCCAACTTTGAGATATTTTCAAATCGGCCCAGCTCACTTAAATCTTAATATTTTTATACCCGAGCGCACCTGTACACAAGGGTATATTAATTTTGTTCACATAACGGTTGTTTGTAACA
>NW_016217715.1:1117-1609 GCF_001687245.7 Rhagoletis zephyria | reverse complement strand
AATATGGTGGGTTTTTATTAAAGCTACAGAAGCCAAATAAACAATTTTTAGAATTTTTGAATCTCTGTCTATCTGTATATTTGTACGCGCATCAGTCGAAAACATGGAATTGAATGCAGTTTTCACCAATGTATCGCTAGAGATCTAGCTTCCAATATAGAAGAAAAAATTAGAGAGTTGCCACCTTTTTTAAAATTTCAGTTTAGGTCAATTGATACGGTAAAGTGAATACTGCAATATGGCTGTTCAAAGAAAAAATTTACAAAGGCTTACAGCAAAAATAGTTTTGTAGAAGGTTGCCACCTATTTGAAAACTTCAATTTAATCTAATTGATAGAATTTTTCTTTAATATCTATAAGGTACAGACATCGACCTGTTTCAATTTAATTATATGTATCATTTATTTTATCAATTTAATACAATAAAATTTTTCAAACAGGTGGCAGCCCTCCCTAAAAATATTTTCGGCAATATAATTTCCTAAACCCTTT
>NW_016217715.1:0-1092 GCF_001687245.7 Rhagoletis zephyria | reverse complement strand
AAAAAATATTTTTGGCTGTAAGCCTTCTTCAGCCTCTTTCTTGTGACGCCCATATTGCAATATTCATTTTTTCTTATCAATTTACTTAAACTCCAATTTTCAAACAGGTGGCAACTCTCTAATTTTTTTCTTCCTATATTTTAAGTTAGACCTCTAGCAATACCTCGGTGAAAACTGCATTCAAATCGATGCATTCGTTTTTGAGTGATGCGCGAACAAACATACAGACAGACAAAAACTCTAAAAATGGTTGATTTGGCTTCTGGTGCTCTAATAAAGACCCCCCACATTAATTTTTCTTCAATATCTATACTGTGCAGACATCGACCTGTTACAATTTTATTAGTTACTAGGAAAATACTTGGATTCAACATGGGTGATATTTTTTTACTTGATGTTTAATAATATTAATTGATGAGGTCCACTATTGACATGATTTATAATGTGATCTTAGGTGTATTAAGCATATGCTCAGTGGCTTAGCAACAAAAAAAATTAATGCAAATATTAATTTTTTATAAGTCAAAACTTAGTTACTAACTAATTAATTAAATGTGTTTAAAACTAATTTATCGAACTTATAAAAACTGCGTTGCATTAAGCTGATATCTTGGAACCTACCTACTAAATTTCAGCGAAATCCGACAAGACTTGATGAAAATATACCAATTTGTAAATAAAGATGCATCTAAAATCTGTAGTTTCCGGAAAACAAACAAGAGCATTGAGCGACCTCTAAATCTTGTTCAAATAAGCTGAAACTTTAGAAGGAACTTATTTTCCCTCTTATCTTCAAGAATCCGAACGTTCTCAGTCGAATTTCCAAAAAGTCCCAGTTTTGAATCACCCTAGGCTACATACTATGTATGTACATATCGCACACCGTCTTCAAAAGAGTCACAACTCAAAATAATACGTTCGTCAGAAAATGCGAAAAACTATTTCGTAACACATGCTAATCATCCCACCCCTTCGTCAGTGGAATGAAACTTTTTTTTGAATTAATAACACAATACTATTTTACCCTTCCGATTAATTTAATTTAATTTTTTTATTTCAGACTGATGACAAATTATCTTTTAATGAATATAT
>NW_016217714.1:0-1609 GCF_001687245.7 Rhagoletis zephyria | reverse complement strand
ACTTTAAAGTCATCATCCACTACATTCCACTGCTTTATTCGTGAACCCAAGATCTCTGTTTCTCTACAGATTCAAATCTCGACTAAGATCACTATAATCTTGGCTAGATATAAAATGTCGTTCCTTTACTACTGCCCGATTTGGAGCATACGACGAGTCCTCATTTTTTTCAATCGGGAACTCGCTGCAAGGGTCTGCTTGTCCGTTTGCAGTTGGCTCCCCTGTGTTTTCTTTCGGGGTTGGTCTCGATACAGTCAACACATTAGCATATTTTATGAGATTGCGAGTTTTGTAGTGATGGCCAACGGTATCTGTTTGGCAGAAGTAGCAATCTTTCGACTTGTGATACGGTTGATAATGCCNGGGGTTGATAATGCCTAGTCATGGGAGTCTCAAATAACAAATGCTGGTTATAACACTTACCGGATTTCACTTTCTTCAGTACTGCAGAGCACGTCGAGCAAACACTTTCGGGTTCATACCAAGCACTTTCAACGTATGAGAGTTTAAACAAGTCGTTGAAGGAGTGAACCACTGCTTGATTCTTTTTAAACTCCGAGCGATGTGGCTTGTCAACAAACAAGCCACACACGTAACAAAACCGGTTGCGTTTATCACACATTTCAATTTTTTTGGAGCGAATGATCCCGTGTAATTAATTACGCGAAGTTTATTAAGAATATGACGTTTTAGTGACTGCATTAATGACCAGATTCGCAATCTGACGATTGATGAAACAAGTAGAAAATACAGCTGAGTTTCATCTCTATGGGTAATAGCTATCTTGTAAATGAAGAAAGTTCAATATACAAGGAAGTGGTTCAAGAATTCTCGGAAACTAATTTAGAAATTGTATGCAAAATGTCCATCAAGATCCATTTTTGGCATTCTCATTTGGATAATCTTGGTCAGTCTAGCTACGAACTAGGTGGCCGATTTCATCAGCTTTACAGGAAAAAATTGTATTCATATCGGTATCGTTTCTCAGTTCAAAGTCAGAAATAATGCCATAAAAAAGGTTGCAGAAAACGCCCAAAGTCTCGAATTAGTAGTATATATTTACCAAACCCTCATTCTAAATCAAGTATATGATAAACATTAAAAATAAAAGTGCATTATTGCTCTGTTAAACGAAGATTAATTGGACAAACCGACATATCTCGACTTAGGTCATTATTGTTTGCGACCACTGATATATAAGTTTTTAATCTAACTATCGCTAAAAATGGCTATTTGTTACTTAAAAAACCATCAATGTCCTTAAACTTAACCAATTTCTTAACTTACGCACAGTACCCCTATAGGACGTTTGAGACCAAAACATGAAATTTTGGATTATGCTGCATAACTTGAAAACTTTAAGTCCTTTCCAAAAATAAAAAAGTGGTATAATTAAGTAATGAATGCCTCTCGATGACACATGCCCAAAGAGGTTCATTCATTGTCAATTAGTGGCAAAAAAATGACGTCGAAACCGGAAAACCGGATGAAATTTCCAAAAATTTCAACTTCTGGCTTAAAAAACATATCATACTTNTTTTCAACTTCTGGCTTAAAAAACATACTTTTTTCAAATGAATAAAACACTATATATATTTCGAAAGTGTCA
>NW_016217712.1:0-1609 GCF_001687245.7 Rhagoletis zephyria | reverse complement strand
GATGATGATGGCCATGATGGTGTCAAGAAAACAAGAAAGAAGCAACTAATCGATAAACATTACTTGCTCGTGCCTGATCTCAGTGTGAGCGAGGAATTTCATGTTGAAAATATGACCTCCCCCGGGACAATAAAAATGTCTCTTGTTGACAGTGTGGATGATTTAAAGAGCGCAAACAAAGCCACCGAAAATGGCAATAACGGCGGAAGTGATGTGTTGTCGAAAACAATGACATTCAAAACAGCACCGGATCTTGGCGCACAAAATATTTCCACTAGCAGCACACCAGCACCAACGTCTGCATCCGCACCACACCAAAGAGCAAATATGGAAAACTCTACGACAGCCACACCCACGCTAAAACCAGTACACAATGGCTACTTGGGTCCCATTCTCATGGAGGAGATGCGGTTTACGGTNCCACAACAACACCATGAGTCCACCATAGAATCACAACTGCGTGACGGCCGCATTGTGGAGATCCTTGCGCCCACCGCACTGGTGGAGCAAACCACTGCGGCGCCGGCGATGACATTGAATAGAGCGGCGAAAAGCGATCCAATAAGCGCAACAACTTCAACGCCAGCGCCTGTTTCAACCACTTTTGTACACGTACCTTCGGAAAAGAGTACACCCATGTTTTCTACGACTGTGTTCCAGGTTCCAGAGACATTGATCAGCACCACACGTCTGCCGTTGAGCACGAAAACCACGCACGGAGGTGAGGAAAAAACATCAAAACTATCGCAACATAAGCAGAAGCAGCAACAGTCGCGAGCATTTTCCAGCACTCCCAAGAGGTTGGGCGATGAGCGAACGGAATCGAAAATATCTGACATTCAAGTGGAAGTCTACGACTCTACAGTGGACTCCATTGTATCATCCACAAATTTCAAGGATAGCGACGGCTTTTACGCCCTACCACTGGAAGCTGAGGTGGATGCAAATGGCGGCACAACTAAGCCACCAGCTGCGCCGCAGGAACGCTTCACCCAATATGTAGTGGACAGGGCCGACTATGCCACACAGGAGTCGAGTGTGGCCCCACATTTAAGTGTGGCCTTCGGTAAGCCCGAGCCAGCAGCAATCGAGATACATATTAACGTATCTGAGGGCATCGGCAACGAGAGCGAAGATTTAGAATTTTCATATCGGCAGCCAGATTACACAGGCAGCAGCTCAAGAACCAACCCCACAGATGAACTGATGGCCAAAACCGCTAAAGCTATTTCGATGAAGCCACTTTCTTCGGGCGGCAATGATTCCACCACTCGAGAAAACGTTCAACGTGGCGATGAGATTTTAGTTGTAGAGATAATCGATACCGGTGACAATAGCACTGAGGGTGCGATTAGTGCTGAAAATGCCAATCCGATATTTACATTTCGCTCGGATTCCGATTCGGATATTGAGCTGAAGGATATCAAATACTTTCCACCTGAGGTCAAAGTGAAACCGCCTCAAATGTCGGACGAACTCTTCTTGGCAGACCTAAAGCGAGAGAATGCGCTGCCAAAACCACCTTTGCCCCCACCTCCTCCGCCGCGTAAACCCACCATTGATCGCGACTCGGACACAATTTTTTACATTTCCAACACCGAAGTAAAGG
>NW_016217711.1:0-1609 GCF_001687245.7 Rhagoletis zephyria | reverse complement strand
TGAAAGTCCGGTACATAAACAATATAAATTCAAGGCTGTATTTAAGAAAAGTCGCCTAATTCGACAATTTTTATGCGATTTTAATAAAGGAGCTATCAATTTATTCAAAAATAAATTTAGTTTTAGACAGTACTGCGAATTTTGAAATTGTGGAAATTATCGATGGTATAAATTTTTTATTTTACGCGATAAAATAAAGAAAGATTCCAAAATCCAAGTCCGAGAAGAAATTATTATATACCATTTTAAAGGCCTAAATATCCTTTTCTGAGATCATATTCGAAAATAGTCATTCAAATACTCATAACTCATAAATCTACAAATCGAATTTTCTGACCTAAACCGAGAGGTCGCTACCTCTGACTGACCTTTAAAAAATCCTAAAAACAAAATTTGGGGGGGGAGGGGGGGGGCGCAGTCTTGAAATTAAAAAAAAAAAACATTTTCGATGGGCACCCTACTGTAGGTCCCTCCTCTTTTTATGACAGCAGCAAGGCGCACTCCCCAAATTGGAGGAGAAGCTCGGCTAAACCCTAACATATGTATAAGCGCCAATCTATGCGTTATTAGTATTTCAGGNGGGGGGCAGTCTTGAAATTAAACAAAAAAACATTTCCGATGGGCACCCTACTGTAGGTCCCTCCTCTTTTTATGACAGCAGCAAGGCGCACTCCCCAAATTGGAGGAGAAGCTCGGCCAAACACTAACATATATATGTATAAGCGCCAATCTATGCGTTATTAGTATTTCAGGTTTGGGATTGATAGTGTTTGTGGAGTATTTGCTCGAAAACTGATGCCTACATCTCGCAAAACTTTTCATTTCCTATGGCAAGACGTTCACAAGGGAGGCACGGATTCTATCGCTTCCTTGCCTTAACAACATCTGCAGAAATCGCTATACGTGGCTCTTTACCTCACAGCTGTGCCGCCAATAGGCCAGACAGCTCATCGAGCATTGTAGCTACTCTTTACTTCCCCTCAACTTTGAGAATGGTGGTCTCAGTGAAGATGGCATGCCTAGATTGTACACCTTTCTGAAATCTCTCCGTTGCTTGAAAGGGTATTCGTTCCTCAGTCAATTCTGTGCGGTGTGATGAAAATCGTCCAGGCGTCTCCTTGCACTTGTTGAAGGTAAACTTTATCATTAGCGTAAAATGTTGACTAATCTTAAAAATAAATACTCACTAAACTCATATGAATTACATCTACATTAAGTTTCAATTACTAGCTGACCGTTTTTTAGCTCCCGCCCGAGCTAAAAACAGCAACAGGCTATTTAAAAGTAGCAACAAGTACTGGTAATAGAACCTACTGCCTCCACTTCCGTTCTTAGGCATCACTATGAGCTCTCTTTGGGAGGGCTAAATGCTCACTTAAGCGCTGGTCATTGACGTCGCAGCGTGCGCTTGACAGGCGAGCTTCTGTGCCAGCAATTAAAATTCATTCGTCATGCAATTTGTAATTATTTGTACGTAGTATTTGCAGCACGGAAGTTGCAATTTCATTGCATGGCATTTCTGTGTTGCTCGGTAGTCAATAGTTCGGAGCCACTTCAATGCCGGTCATTTGTTGATAAATTTGCTGGTTGTGTGGTAGGCATAACTTAT
>NW_016217710.1:0-1609 GCF_001687245.7 Rhagoletis zephyria | reverse complement strand
GCTCTTATTAGGCGCCGCGAAGTAAGCGGGCATTGGCTAGTGTACAATATAAAAGCAATGCTCATCAGTTGAAAAGTTGCAAAGCAGCAAAAAAACAAGTCAGTTCCAATGTATAGACTTAAGCAGGTAACTGCTAAAGGTTTTTGATAGAATGCTTATATATGGAGTATTACAAAAAATGTGCAATTAAAAAAAAAAATTACAAAAAATACAGTTGCGAAAATTCAAATAGGGATGCGGTATTTAGATACCGAGTTTTGGCTTTTTTACAAACTTTTTTGAGAATGGAGTTTGGTAGCTCGATTAATTTTAGTATAAATAACAGTTTGAAGTTTCTAAAAAATCTGGTAGATTTTTGAGAAATTTTCCTGTCGAAGGTGTTCCGCATTTTTTTCATACAAAGCATTTTTGAAATTTTGGAAGAATTTTTAGGTAATATTTATTAGTATATGTATATGCCTTCCCGCGCTACCTATCGGCTAAATTTTAGGTGAAGTCTTTTCCAAATCGGACTACAAATACGGGGCTTTCGAATATCACGACTCCTGCGCCACCTGTCGTATTAATTCGTCTTTCATAATCCGAGTCAAGTCTGAAGTTTTAAGTCTCTAGCCATGCTCAACGCTGGCAGATTTCCGTAAGCAAGTACCCTGCTCTATGTCATAGGAAAATTGGTCCACAAATGTATTGCTAGAGTTGACTCAAACATACTTACACTCACAGCCAAAAGTATTTGCACCAAGAATTTTACACAATATATGCAACAATTTTTATTTTAATTTTTGTTAATTATAAAAATATGGTTAATACTACAACAAAAACACATAAAAATACAATTTCCAAAATTTATGCAAAACTCTGGTAAATTCAATAAATTTTCACGAATACTTTAAACATTTTGATAAAATCTTTTAGAATTGTATATGCAGTAAACGGTTTTTGAGCAAAGTGCAAGTTTGATGTTCGAAAGGAACACCTGCTGGAAACCCGTTGCAAGTAAACTTCGAAAAAATTTAATTTTTGTATGTTTTTTTTCACATTGTTAGCACGCGTTGAGTCCTGCCAATGGCATTTGGTATTCATGACAAGTAATGACATTTGAATTGTTCGGAGTAAAAAAAAAAATAAATAAACGGGATGATGATTTTAACCTTAATCAAAAATTTCTTCTTTAGTAGACTACCTGCTGGGGCCTTCGGTATACATATATGTACATATAAATAATTGCATATGTAGGTATGTATTTATTTCAATGCCTCCCCATCTACCTGTCGTGTTATTGTTCAATATTCAAATAAAAAACAGTATCAAATAAAAATCAAGGTGCTAAAATAATGCTAATGGCCTGAGAAGCAATCGAGCTTCAGCTGAACAGCAGCAGCATAAATATTTAGCTGCCAGACTCACGTTTCAACTGTCTGCACGTCCGTCCATATCTCGGGATCCATACATAAGTATCAGCTAAGTATATGTAGATAGTATATTTTCATGCATATATGTATATGTACACATGAATATTTCTTTAGCCAAAGCTCTGTTGTTGCTTTCTATAAAAATTTATTAGTATTCTGCTGTTGGCTTATTGACTGAATCATTTAGGCGTGAATTG
>NW_016217709.1:0-1609 GCF_001687245.7 Rhagoletis zephyria | reverse complement strand
TACTGAGTCCAGTAGCGTAAATTTTTGTTTTCTCCTTATTATTTTTTTTCATGTAGGTAAAATATGAACCAAATCAGACTATAAATACGGGTTTTCCAAATACCTCGACTCCTCTGCCCCGAACGGATTCCTTCTTCTTTCATATTGCATTGTCATTGGTTTGTGAGCGAAGTTTGAAATTTCAAGTCTCTAGCTCATCGCGGAGATGATTAAAAATTGATTGAAAGTTTTTACTCAAACAAACATACTTACGTACATACACACAAAACAAGTTAAGCAAAAGCTTGTAAAAAGTAAATTCAGATGAGATTAATCGCTATAGATAATCCAAAGTACGATACTGGTAGACATGGCTATTAGATCAACAACTGGATGCTAGAACCGTTGCAGGTGACAAAGTTGGAGATGTGTTGGAAGTTTTCATCCTGCACCGATGCGATAAAAATATTGTGCCGACTACAACCGTGTGTCGGTGTGGGCCGAGAACAAAAAACTTCTATTTTGCAGATTTGCGCCAGTTGTTCATCCCAAGTTCGGGCAGGTCCTTCTGCACTTGGTCCTTCCATTGTGTTCGTCGGCGCCCTTTCTTTCGTTGTCCACTCATGGGTGTGGAGTCGAAGCATCTTTTCTTCGAAGCGTCGTCATCCATGCGTACGACATGTCCAAACCAGAGCAATCGTATTTTTATGCGCTTAACTAAATATGTCCATGTCCACCGCCCACGCGAACGATGCCATAGATTTTGCGCAGAATAGTTCTGTCGAAAGCCCCCAAAGCCTTCTCATCTTTGTTAGATATGGTACATATTTCTGCGCCATATAAAAGGGCAAAATGGGAGATTTGTAGAGCGTGGTTTTTGTTCGTCGAGAGAGGGCTCTGCTTTTCAATTGCCTACCGAGCCCAAAGTATCACCTGTTGACAAGAGTTATTCTTCGATTTATCTCCAGTCTGACATTATTGGTGGTGTTTATGCTGGATCCAAAGAAAGCAAAGTCCTTCACTACTTCAAAGAACCACAATAGTGGAAGTATGATTTATTAGTAGNGGCGAGCGGAGAGACACCCCACGACTCGGAACATCTCTTCATATGCCCGGAAAACTAGACAACGCAAACGCCTTTGTCCCTGTGGACCGACCCCATTGAGGCTGCACTTAGGGCTTCCGTTCTTGGAGCTTGACGACAACGACTGAGATATTAGCCGCTACAACAACGACAACAAGTTCAAAGTTATGACTGCCAACAGTTACTTGTGTCCCAATACGCGAAGACTTTTTATGTGTTGCCAGGAAGTACTTTGTCTTGTCCTCATTCACCGCCAGACCAACCTCGTTAGCTTCTGTTTCTAAGCTACAAAATGCTGCGCTGAGATTCCTGGTTTACAGGGAAATGATGTCAATATCGATAGATGTATGTACATATTTACATACATATGTATCTATTTGCTATTACCACTAATCAGTTTAGACATACATAAATATGTATACCAAAAAATACGATTATACAGAAAATCAATATGTATATTAGTATTTGTTTAGTCAAGAGTTTATTTTTGATTTTCTCAAGTGTATGAAAGAAACTCCTTAGTTCCTTAAATGTTTTAAACAGAGA
>NW_016217707.1:0-1609 GCF_001687245.7 Rhagoletis zephyria | reverse complement strand
CATTGCTCGCAATAATACTGCCAAGCACTATTCTGCAATGCTCCAAGCTGCAGCCAAAAGCTAAACTGCTGTTTGTTGGTATTTTTTTTTTGTTTTCTATTTTTCTTTTTGCAGCTCTTGAATGTCGATGAATATTTGAGTATTCCAGTGTGAGTATTCTTTTTTTCCGCATCAACATCTCAAGAGGTTTGCATTATTTTCATGCCAAGTTGTTAGACGCGTTTTTCGTGCTTAACCGTTCACAAGAGGGCGTGGCGAGGGTGTAGTTGCGTACGCAGTGGCAGATAACTATGCGAATTTTTGCTGAGCTGAGCATTTCATCAATTCAGCTATGCATTGATAAGTAGAATTTTATTGTGCTTTGTGTAATAAATATACTTTTGCGGCATCATAAATGCATTGGCATTGGAAAGATATGAATTTTGAGTAATAGCCCTTGAGAAACGGGCAATGTTAGTCGAAAGCAAAAAAAAAAAAGTATTAATGCACACATGCACATAAATCAGTATAGTTATAACTATAAATTGAAATAAAAAACTTTTTAGATCTCCATATATGTACATATGTAAATATGTATGAATGTAGGTGTGAGCATTCAACTTCTAGGAGCTATGTATGCTAATTTCGATTGATAAGAAAACCAACGAACTTCGAAGCACTCCTCGAGAGTGCTTGACGTGCATACATATTAAATAGGGGAAATCTACGAAACCTTTGAAAAAAAAAATTGAAATTTTGAGGCACATATTTTTTGTTATCTCTTTAAGCAATTTCCTAGACATTTTGAAGCAAAACTACATCTGCGTTACTCCTTTTTAGTGATGCTTCAAAAAAAAATTTCAGCAAAAATTCTAACATTTAAAAAAAAAATTTTAATTTTTTTGGGTATGCAGTTTGCAAGTTTGAAGTTTCTCTAAAAAGCTGTTGGTTTTTGGTATTTTTTCCTTTCCTTTTTTTACGGTGTTGAGCATTTTCTGCCACATAACGAATGTCGGTTAGGTGGAAAAATAAGAGATTGCAAAACATAAAATTTTTGCTGTGCCAACGAAAAAAACATATTTTCGAAAACAAGCCACGCGGAAATGTGCTTAAAAAATTGTACCTTCACCTGCAATATTCTTCAATATTTGTAATGGCATATCAGGTTTACAACCACAGAATATTTATTTTATGAAAAATGGCCTTTTCCAAACTAAATTTAATTTGTAGATGCCACAAAAAATTAGAGGCAAAAATTTGCGAAAATTTGTGCTGACAGAAAATCAAATATTGCTCCTTTGAGTGCTGGTCATTATGAATGGTTTTGGGGCACTGTGATTTTACCCAAAAAAAATCGAGTTCACATTTCAAAAATCATACACCATTTTAATTTCAGAGGGTTTTTTAGTGCAAAGTGCTGAAAAGCAGCAATTTTGAAGAATATCGATTCTCCTGTTCTAAGTAATAAATGTTTGGGGTTTCCCCAAACCGAAAAAAAGTCAGATGAAAAATTTGAAATGTTATAAAAAAATGTTCCCAAAAAAAAATTTAGTTTCTAGAAAAATGTTGTGTGTGCAGTTTTCAGAGCTGGGTCGTAATGATTCCTTTAGGAATTTAATTACTCCCAATT
>NW_016217706.1:0-1609 GCF_001687245.7 Rhagoletis zephyria | reverse complement strand
GCAAAGCAGCGAGAGAGAAAGAGAGAAAAAACGCATGATAGAGAACTTCACTTTTTAAAAAGGGCTTCTGGCGAAAAATAGAACAAAAGGTTTTAAATGAAAAAAGTGAACAAAGGCAAAACAAAATTTACCTGTTTGAAACTCACAAAGTGTTCTCTCTGGCTTTCAGATTTTTACTGATGACGTTGCCAACAACAGGGGAGCCCTGGAGGTTGTTACCACCAAAGCCCCCTCTCTTATTGTTGTCACCATTGCTGCCATTATCAACTGCCGGGAACTGTTGTCCCGGTGTGTGAGTCGCACCAAAATGTTTCACTAAAAAAAGTTTTTAGAAACGTTTTAAAAAAGTAATGATAATTTACTCACCTAGGTTCAAGGGCGCAAACTGCGCCGCGAATAATAGAACTAGAGCATGAAAAAACTTTTGGTAGAGCCGTCCCCACTGTTGATAGGTCAGTGGCAGGGGGAAACGGCTCCCCAAAGCTGGCCGGGGAAACGAAGGCAAATAAAATGCGCAACTTGTCGTTGCGAATTTTTTTGCTTTGAGGCAGTGAAAAATATGATAGAGAACTTCACTTTTTAAAAAAGGCTTCTGGCAAAAAAAGAACAAAAGGTTTTCAGTGAAAAAAGTGAACAAAAACAAAACAAGACTTACCTGTGTAAAGCTCACAAAGTGTTCTTCCTGGCCTTCAAATTNAGCAACTGACTCACTGCAGTGAGATGTGCCACCCTAAGTAGAATTGGAGAACAATGCTTGTCTGTTCGAACATCAACATAAAGTTCTAAAACCTAACAGTTCGAGTTTTTGCTCTTTTTTGTTTAGTTTTAGAACTTTTAAAAAATCACATTCAGNATTTCTAACTTTCGGGCACTGTTCTCCCGGTGTGTAAGCTTCACCCTAAATTCTTCATTAAAAAGAAAAGTTTTTAGAAACGTTTTTAAAAAGTACTGATAATCGCTTACCTAGGTGCAGGGGCGCAAACTGCGCCGCAAATAATAGAACTAGGGCATGAAAAAACTTTTGGTAGAGCCGTCCCCACTGCTGATAGGTCAGTGGCAGGGAGTGGAAGACGGCTCCCCAAAACTGGCCGGGGAATCGAAGGCAAAAAATGCGCAATTTGTCGTTGCGCAATTTTTGCTGTGAAGCAGTGAGTTGAGAGAGAACCTCTCTCAGCGAGTGCTGCAGAGCAACTGACTCACTGCAGTGAGATGTGCCGCGCTAAATAGAATTTAAGAACAATGTTTGTCAGTTCGAACATCAACATAAAGTTCTAAAACCTAACTGTTTGATTTTTTGTGCCTTTTTGTCAAGTTTTCGAACTTTTTAAAAATCACACTCAATTTACTTACAGTAAGTTTGAAATCCATAAGTCACACGTTTTATTAAGTTTTAACAGATCTTAACTAAATTTTATTTTAAAGTTTTTAAATGATAAAAAAATAAAAAATAAACTTACTTGTGCAAAGAACACAATGTGTTCCTAAACTTCTTGATTCCTTGTTGTGGTTGTTGATAGCGCAACCCCCAAAGTCCTGGTATTGGTACCACCAATTGGTCTTTCTTGTCGTCGCCATCGCCGCCATCATCAATTTTCAGTCACGGTTGTCC
>NW_016217705.1:0-1609 GCF_001687245.7 Rhagoletis zephyria | reverse complement strand
CGGTGCGATATTTGAAAATAGCTGTCATTCGAAATTATGGACAATATTTTTATACTGTAAAGTGGAAAATTATGTAGTCGAACATTGGTTCGCAAGGTATTCGATGTGGTATGAGTGTGTTAGGTGTATGTAGAACTGCAGAAGTATAGAGGTTTATAAGAACAATGTGGTTTATTACCAGGACCCAAAAGAATATGCAAGAAAAAAGCAATTTCAAGCCCTTAGATAAGCACTAAAATATTAAAAAAAAAGTATGTAGCTCAGCAAAATTTTTATACATACGGAAGAACATGCGTAGCACCAACAAAAAAAAAAAATTCAAAAACCAACACTGTTTTCCAACCACTTGAAACTTTAATGGGCTACAAAACTGCTTATCCGAAATTCTAAAAACATTAGGATAGCGGGCCCCTTTTTTAATTTTTTTGTTTGAAATTTGTGAAAAAAAATTTTAGGTGGATTTTCACGTAGAATATGCCATATTTGTATAAAAAATTTACGATTATTAAATAAACAAAAGGAAAACGACGACGAGGAGTGTATTCAGCTTTGGCATACCAAGAGCAGAGCATAGTTAAAAACTGTTCTACTAAGCCGTCCTGTACAGTGAAAACCACATGAATGATTTTGGAAATTGTCCAAAATTCAAGGATAATCGCAACAGTAGCAATCCTTTAGATATTAAAATAAACAAAATTAAAAAAAAAAAAGTTAAAATTTAGCTTGGAAAGCAAAGTGAGCCATTCAAAGCAAAACCATAAAATTTTCGGCTGTGTAATTACACAGTGCTACAAAAACGTACGAACTACACCCAAAACAAAAATTAATGTAGGTACGATATGAAAGTATATTTCTTATAGTTTCCGAACCCTCAGTTTTATTTTTAATTAAAAACGAAAACCGTAATCTTCGTACTTGACGTACTTATCAAGTAATATATTGACAATTTTTCATCCAATTTAAAAATATAATATGTTTTGGAAGGAGGATTTATAGACCCTTAAAATTATGTATAATGCCCAGTTGTTAAACTAATTTTGTTTTTGTTTGAAGTGAAACTTCTTAGGCGGCGGTGTTGAAAATGGAGTGTGAAATTTTCAAAACTNTACATGCACTTCTCAACTGCCATGTAATAAAACTTTCTTAAGTTTTAATTTGATGGCAGTTCAAAGTATGCTCTGCCTAGTCGGATGCATCCTCCGGACACTGCTTCCGGAGCATTCTGCGGACTCTGCATGGCTAACAACCATGCGGAGGTGGTAATAATTGATTACCATTGGCCACAGTGCCTACCCACTACTTTTTGGTCCAATAAATATTTTTTTTATATACATACATGCAAACATACTGGTCTCCCCTCTCACTGAGTTATTCACTGATTGTGTTACAAGAGTAAGAGGGAAAGGAATAAAGAGAAAGAATGTGACGTATGCACAACGATACAAAGCGATAGAACCAGAAGTTTTTCTGAGATTACAAAAATTTTGTTTTCTAAGTAATCCAGAGGATTCGGGGAGGGAATAACCACGCAGTTGGAGCGGTTGACTACTTTACAGGCGAGAAAATTGGCGGGTAAAAGGATTATCATTGAACAACTCAATTTGATGTT
>NW_016217704.1:0-1609 GCF_001687245.7 Rhagoletis zephyria | reverse complement strand
AATCATTTCAGCTCTGTTTGCTCACTATTACAGCTAGTTGCGATTGCGCTACTGTGAAATTCTGATGGATTTTTCAGTATTAAAAATATGGAAACACTTGGGATATTTACGTAAGTAATTATTTCTCCCGCCTAATCAGTACAGCGTCTTACAAGCTTAGCTGATGGCTATCTCTAATGTCGATTAAAATCGTTCAGATGGCTGCAGTGCCCTTTAAGAAAGCTCGTCTAAGCTTGGACCCATAAGTATAAAATCATTTCGAGTTCTCGTGACTCGGCACCCCCTTCTGACCATTCTTCTCGGTGGATCTAGAAATTTTGCTGATGGCAGTAGAAAGCAGATTCCTTTAAGCAGACAGGATGATCGATAGCACGCAGAAAAGCTACTTTTACAGTCCATGCCTAAACTTGGAACCTCCACAATAAATAACACTGTACGGACTCTAAAATAACACAATAAAACGGCGAGACATTTAAACTTAAATTTGGGTCGTAGATTGCGGATCTGTACACCATTTTTCTAGATCAGGTAATTTTCCCAAGATATTTTCATTTGAATGAAAAAAATATATCAAACTTTAATACGGAAAATATTACTCATACGCCATGAACGAGTATGTACGAGTGCGGCCCTGTACGATGTGGCGTATGAGTAACACTATTTTCTACTCCTATTTCCTACCAAATGGTATTGTACATTTTAATTTGACTATTCAAAGCTTGTTTATTAGTCCATCGATTTTCATCACAGATTCATTATATTTTTAATTTTTTCCTCGTTAAAGTTCGATTTTTTTTTTATAAAAATATATAAAAATTCAACTTGAATTAAGGAAATTAGGTAAATGAAAAATATTTTAGAGTAAAGAACTTTAGGCAGGTTATAGATTGAAAATATTTTAAAGAGGGCTGAAGGCTAAGAGGGCTTGGTGAGTTTAAGTATGTTGAGTTCTATTGAAATAAATTAGACACTCAGCGAAGCAGGTGGGGAAGAACTAGTAGTAAATATGTATAGAAATAATAAAGTATTATTCGCGCAAGTAATAATATCGTTGGTTTTGCCACGTATGCAACTCTCAAGAAAACGATCAAGAAAAAATTGCCATTATTTCGTGTGTGTGTCCAAGGAATTTTTACATTTTTGATACATATATTTCTGTTGCAAACCTGGGTTGCCTTGTGCTATTTTTTCATAAAAAACTTTAGAAAACAGTAGTAGCAAGCATAGCAAATTCCTTAAGAACTGCGTACTGCCTTGAGGAAATTTGACTCAAGAAAATTTCTTAGCCATTTCTTGAACGTCATTTTACATNAATTCTTCTTCTGGACATCTTCATGCTTAATTTACATACAGCTCAATAATTCTGTAAATAAGTATACATATACATATATGCCTAAAAATATCCAACGTTTGCAAACCAATATAAGGTTCTGCACATTTCTCCAAACTGGACTCGTTTCCCACCAGATCTCTAAATCTGTCATACAACATATAGTCCTCATTATAAGTATACGACACCGACCTATTGATAAGGTTGACAAATATTTTTTATAAAAACAAAGTTCATATAAATTTGCCTTTGTACAACAATGGAAAAAAATTACTTTCC
>NW_016217703.1:0-1609 GCF_001687245.7 Rhagoletis zephyria | reverse complement strand
CTTTTTGCATACAATCTGAAGTCCACCATTTTTTGCGCCCTATCCATTTGCTCCATTTGCCTGTCTGAGCGAATACTACCACCACTACTACCACACTGACACATTGAGATACATATGCCCCCAAACTTCACTTCACTTCACTCTCGGGTGATGATGATGATGAGACATGACTTCATTTATCATCTACCGACGTGTTCTTTTCCCCTCTCTCTCTTTTTCGTACGACGATCATCATAACACTCACTCTCCCACTATACCTGTGTGCTTCCAACTGAAGAGGAGAGTGTGTAGTGAGTTACCTTTTTAGTGGCTCCACCACTGTCTCTTCTTCAGCTCTTCTCTCTCTCTCTCTCTCTCTCTCTCTCTCTCTCTCTCTCTCTTTGCAGAGAGTTCTTTTGTATCCCCCCAAAGTTTGCTGCTGCTGCCCTCGAGCCTTCTGGTTGAACTGTGGAAGAGAGAGAGAGGGCTTCTTTTCTCTCTCTCTTTCGCTCCTTTGTTTCCCTGTGTGGTGGTGGTGGTTGTCTTCTGTCTTTCTGTCTGTGTTTGTATTTTCGTGAATCGTGGTCGGCTGCAGTACACACACTTTCCGTCAGTCAGTCAGTCAAGTGTGCTGCTGTTCACTTCACCAGAGTTGAGGGCACTTTTTTCGAGGAGGAGAGGACGACAGTCAGTCTGGCACTGCCACCACCACCGCCATCAACACAACAGTAGCCATCAACATGTGACTGAACACTGTTGTGGTGTAATATTCTCTCTCTCTCTCTTTTCTCCTCTACAAAACTTTGTGGTGTTCTCATCTTTGACCACCATGATATCACCACCACCACCACTGCCTTCACCCTTCTNTTTCTCCTCTACAAAACTTTGTGGTGTTCTCATCTTTGACCACCATGATATCACCACCACCACCACTGCCTTCACCCTTCTCATCTCATCTTTCCCCACTCTACTTTTAGAATGTTGATGACAGCAGCAGCAGCGGCGGCGTATATTTAAAGTAGTGGGAGCAACAACAAACACAGAATCCACCTGTTGAGTGAGGCTGTGTGTCTGTGTGTGATTGTTGTGTGGGTGCTCAGCGGCTGTTGAAGCTGTTCTATTTAAGTACTACACTACTACACTATCCCCTTTGGAATCGTCTTTCACCACCGCCACTCATAGTCTTCTCCGCTATCAACATCACAAGCGATACTTTAAAATAATACTGGTGAGTATGTTTTAGTGCTAATTTCGTCGATTCTATCAATTTTTTGCTGATTACCATTTGAGGAATAGGCAACATTTTTGCACTCGTGAGTATTAGCATTACGTCGTACCTGTTGTGTCAGGTGGTGGGTCTCTTAAATTCTTCTCTTAAATAAATCCGCAATTTGATACTCGTGTGATCAGCTGCTGCTGCTGTGGATTACTCTGTCATTGCGGTATGCTGCTGTATTTGCCCATTACTTTACTTTACTGTTTCATCCCCTCCTCAATCAGATCCTCTCCCTCTCTTTCTCCCCGGCCTTGTCCGTCAATTGCCCGTAATCACCACCACCACCACCACCTCATCTCATCATCCCCAAATGATGATCGGCCTATTGACAGAGCGATCTGATTACCTTTCCCT
>NW_016217702.1:0-1609 GCF_001687245.7 Rhagoletis zephyria | reverse complement strand
TGTTCGGCTCCGCCCGAACTTAGACTTTCTTACTTGTTTATTATTGATTCTAACGAAAGCGGATGCGTCAATGGAACCAATTAAGTATACAAAGTATTTGGTGTAACAAAAATGCTTTCTTATCTATTTCGTTACATACATATGTAACGAGTTGTAGCCACAATTTAACAGCCGTTCGTGCACAAAGTATTAGAAAGCTAATTAAGGAAAATAATGTCTGTGTGATAAGAAAACAAGTAAGAGCAGCTCTGTGTTCGACTATGCCGAAGGCTTCATACCTTTCATGAACAACTGAAGATTTTACTTTAACAGATTACTGCATTTAAAAAAATTTATATATTCACAGCATACATAGATAGAGGAGATACATATATAGGAGATATATATCATATCTAAGCAATCAGAGGTATGGAAGATATACCTTATATAGCACTAATCTAAGTGATTTTCACTACTTTGTGATGCATATGTAAACCGGTAACACAATTTAATGGGTTTAGCTTCCAACATAAAGGAGATATAGCGTAGCATAGATGTTGACGATTTTCTCCGTAGACTTTGTATTATTATTTAT
Organism: Rhagoletis zephyria; assembly: GCF_001687245.7. Taxonomy (NCBI): domain Eukaryota; kingdom Metazoa; phylum Arthropoda; class Insecta; order Diptera; family Tephritidae; genus Rhagoletis; species Rhagoletis zephyria. Next base: position 1,035 of record NW_016217702.1, on the reverse strand, counting down.
AAAATAGCTTACGAAATTTATCGGCTTTAGCTGTCCAAATAAAGGAGTTTTACAGTAAAACCCCATATCTGAACAATCAGTTGTATGGAGGCTATAGGTTATAGCGACCCGATCTTAGCCATTTTCACTGTAAGTATTTTTTTCACAATGAGTGACAACAGTGCGAAATTTCATGTTCCTAGCTACTTAAATGGAGGAGTTATAACGAAAAATCTTACATCTGAACAATCAGTTGTACGGAAGTTATAGGTTATAGTGACCCGTTCTTTGTAATTTTCACTCTAAGTTTTCTGTTAATAATGGATGGAAGTATTGCAAAATTTCATGTCACTAGCTGCATAAATGGGGAAGTTATAATGAAAAATCTCATATCTGAACAATCAGTTGTGTGGAAGCTTTATGTTATAGTGGTCCGATTCTTCCGGTTTCGGCCAATGATTAATACATTATAAAAGTACATCCGCCTACCAAATTTCATCCGGATATCTCGAAAACTGAGAGACTAGATTGCATACAAACAGACGGACAGACGGACATGGCTAAATCGACTCAGCTCAAATCGGTACTGTTTTTCACTGGAATTAGGAAATTTATTATATTTTAAGACATGCACCAAAATATTTTATTAATTTTTTTTTCGCAAATTTTTTAAGTTTAAACTGTTATGTCATCTTTCAAAAAAAATAATTTCGTTCATAAAAAACTCAATTTTTGGTGGTATTTTAAAATCGGTCCAGCTCACGTATATTTTAATATTTTTCCGAAATATTTTGGTGGAAGTCTTCCACCATTCATAGATTACACTGCGAAACACAAAAAAAACCTAGACTGCGCACATATCAGGTTTGACAGCTGCTGCCATAAGAACAAAGCCTCATACTCAGATTTACTAGATTAATTCGTGTTCTCGAGAAAGAAAACTTCAACTAATAGCCGGTGCGGGTTATCGTTATCCATAAAATTTCATATACTACATATGTACACACTGTTCCTGACTTAGTTAATAGTTCACTAAAACGTACGACAAAAATTGGA
>NW_016217701.1:0-1609 GCF_001687245.7 Rhagoletis zephyria | reverse complement strand
CCCGCTCATTGGCGGGCCGAATGAAGTAGACGCACTGAGAGCGGGGCCGGTAGAAGTTCGGATAGTTGGGCGAGTAGATGCGCTCGGTAGTGCTAAATTCGCCGCTAATTAGGCGGTCGCACTTTGGAGGTCGAGAGTCGTTTGAGGGAAAAGTTGAGCTGGTAAAGGAGGGCTGAAGAACTCCTCCTCCTCCTGCTCCGGGGACGCAGGTGTTTCGAAGTTGGCGAGCTTCCAGCCAAAAGCCGCTCCCATCCGGTCGCTGGTGGACGTCGGAGAGAAATTGGAGAAAGAGGTAGTCGGAGCTGTCGGGAAAGAGGTAGAACTTCTTGAGGACGTGGTCGCGGCTCATCGCCTGGTTGTAGTAGCCGCAGAGGCGGCTGTGGTCGGGCAGCTCCAGGTAGTCGCCCGAGCAGAGGTCGGTTAGGTCTCGCCGATTCGAGGGCTGTTGGTTATTGTTGTTGTTAAAATCTGTTTCCGGCGTCTGAATGTCAAAGTGGTGGAAGATGAGCTCCAGCTGGCAGACGTCGTCAAAGGCTCTGGAAAAAAGTTTGAGGTTTGTGGTTAATTTGTGTTTGTCTGTTTTGTTCGGTACTTACTTCCTAATGGTGTAGATGCAGGAGTGATTAGTCGGATAGCCAAAGGGATACCCTGGTGATCGGAGCTCTCCGCTAAGCTCCCCAAGAAAGACGTCACAGTACGAGGCAAGGTAGACGGGCCCGGTGTTCAGAGCAGTGCTTCCGTTTGACCGTCCACTCACTACCTGCGTTACCGGGTACTGCTGCTGAACGACGACGCCTGGAACTCCAACACTGCTGCTTCCTGAACTCCAGTTCACGGTCGTCTGCACCGGAAGTGGCTGCTGCGGCTGCTGAAAGGTAAAGGTGGGCGTCAGCGGTTGAGGTTGAGGTGAAGACGGCGGATTTCCGCCCCAGCTGCTGTTGACCATGTACGGCGGGAAGAGGGTTCCGGTGGGCGTGGCGCCCGGCACCACGGGACCTGGATATTGTTCAGGTCTGGCGCCCGGGTAGCCCGGTGGCCCTCCAATCCACACCTGAGGCGGTGGTGGTGGTAGTGGTCGAGTGGGAGGGTACAGCCGCTGACCGTAGACCATCACCTGCTGCGGTTGGGTACCGTTGGCCACGCCGTGGTACGGGTAGAAGCAGCTGTTGGAGAGCTGGCGAACCTCGGCGGAGAAGCCCCGATAGGGCCGGCCGTTCTGTCCGTCAGAGTGGAAGGTGACGCGGATGTAGGAGCTGTTGTTGGTGGGGAAGCTGATTTGACCTGAATGGGGAAGAAAAGATACAGATTTGGGAGATTGTCATTCAGTCAAGTACATGCGCTCCAAATGTGTGGCAACTCTGAAGGAAGCTTAAAATGGCACAAATTGTCAAAGCTCTATCATTTTCTGTCTCAATGAAAAAAAATCTAGCAAAAAGCAGTCTGAATTTTAGTTCTGAAATTACCACCTGTCCTTTACATTGTCTGTACCGTCTCAATGTACTAAACTGCTGCTGCTGTTGCATGCCTTCTCTTCTGTTTCAGCAAAGCAGTCACCACTAATAATCTGATAGGCAAATATAATAAAGACACACTAGAAAGAAAGAAGCGG
>NW_016217700.1:0-1609 GCF_001687245.7 Rhagoletis zephyria | reverse complement strand
CATTTTTAGGTTGCTGAAGTCTCAAGTCTTCTTCTTCATCCTCCTTTTCCTCCTCATCTATATTGCCATTGGTCACTGCCGTCACATTAGCGTTCAAATCACGTCCATTTTCAGCATCTTTGAGCTCAAATTTTTCTCTCTTAACGCCACCGCCATCATTGTCTTCTTCCTCATCCTCCTCATCATCGTAGAGGTACTTGATTCGGTCGGCAAAGTAGACCATGCCCAGCTCCAGGGAGATGCCGATGAAGATGAAGATGAGCGAGCTGACGTGCAGGTAGACGCGAAACTTGTCCATGTCGTAGAGCCAGCAGTTTCCAGTCTGAAAAAAGGAAATATTTAGTTGGGCAAGTTTCAATGGCCCAATAAGAACCTCAAACGAACCTTTCCACAGGCCTTCTCCCAAACGAGGCACGTCGAGTCGATGATGAAGCCGTATATCATTGGATAAGGAATGAAGGCTGAAACAAAAGAGAATGACAATAAAATTCAGTGCTATACCTTATCAACAAACAAAAACTAAAAGACTTACCAAAGACAGAGAAGATCATGCCGGCCAGTCCCATGGCAAAGTTCTTATCCCTCGGCTCCACTGATCGCATTGTGATGATGGTGTCGCCCGTTCGAGCAAAGGCGGCAATCAGATTGCACACCGAGAGGACTGTAATGTAGATGGGAAACTTAGTGCCGCAGTCATTCGGACAGCGGCCAGCGGTGAGGAAGGCATTGCCCATAGCCGTCGAGGAAGAGGAAAAAGTGCCTCTGGAGCCAAAGCAGGAACAGCTGCCGAATTTCTGTCAGAAAAAAACATGTATTTTTGGTAACACGTGAGTATACACAAGTAAACAAAAAATACCTTATTTGCTGAATCGTAGCTCGTACAGCCGGCAAAACAGGGCGAAAAGTAGTTGGTCACGCCATCAAAACCGCACATTGCCACATGGCCTGCCCTTTGCGAGAAGGCGGACGTCTGGGGCGTGGGCGTCATCACCGCTCAAATGGCCTTCAACCTGCTGCAAGAGCTTTTCGATGTGCACAACTCACACGTTCACCTTCTCTTAATTGACGAAATGATCGGCCTAGTAGAAGGAGACGACTGGAACGACAGGATTTTGCTTACGTACGTTAAGGAGAATTACCAGGAGCGGTACTTTTCAGATTGTGCTCGGTTTTGGATTGCTCGTTTCCCGAGAGATAATATTAAATATACGCCTGGTTCTGTGATCCGTGAACCTGCACGCCCCAGCATGACTGACCAGACGCCGTTACACGAATACAGCAATCCTCTCAGTCAGGGCACACTTGAAAGGCAGCTGAATGACTATAAGTCGAAGTATGTCAATATGCCTGAAGCTTATGCTGCGGCGAAAGTTGCGGAAGCGGTGAAGAAAATGCTGAAGGTAACTCCTTNTAGTGTGATTCAATATTAACTGTTTGTGATAAATTGATATTTTTTCTCTCTGAATACTACTTAAATGCTACTGTAAGTGTTTTATTACATTACCTTATCAAAACAATAGAAACACCCTAACAATAACCCTAACCTTATATAATAGCGAAGCCGCCGAAGGCGGCCGAGCCAACGGGAACACCCCAATAATAACCCTAA
>NW_016217698.1:0-1609 GCF_001687245.7 Rhagoletis zephyria | reverse complement strand
TTTCCTGGGGTTCCTCTTTGGGTGACCTGTCAGAACCTCAGCTCCCAGTTCAAATCGGATAATCCTGTGATCCGATAGTGAGGGCTCAGATGAGACCCGCCACTGAACGATCAGAGGACTGGCCAGTCTGTTGCTGAGAGTGATGTCAAGTACCTCCTCTCTGACCCTAGTTATGAACGTTGGTTCATTACCGACATTATGGATGCACAGGTCTTCACTGATAATATATTCTAATAAGCACTCACCCCTACGGTTTGTGTCCGAGCTGCCCCACTCTATATTGTGGGCGTTCGCATCGCAGCCNTCCCGTTGACCCTTAAGGTAGCTTGGACCGCTACCAGATCCTGTGTAAGAAATTCTGTAATGCAAAAGTAATTAATATTATTCTTTAGCACTACGCACGCTCTGGGCCTCTCGCAGGAAAGGTCCCAAATTACCTTATTGTTGTTATGATTTAGGCCCCTCACCTGGCCTCTGTAGGTCAACGGTTCCTGTATCAGTAGGATTCCCAGGTCCTCCGTGGCAAACCTGCTTGCAATGATCGCCGAGGCGGCCACCGCGTGATGCAAGTTGACCTGGGCTACTGTTAGCGCTGTTGGGCTCATAGTTGGGGCTCGTCCTCGATGTTCGAGAGCCGTGCCTCACCCTCGCCCTCTCTGTCAAGTTCGAGCCTGCTTATGTCCGCTAGGAGCTCTTGTGTGGTGCGCATGTAGTCGGTGACACTTGGCCCGGGAGCGCTCACAAGAGCTGGTGCCTGTGCTAATTCCGATAGCTGATCTCCCAGTGGGGCCGTGGTCGACTCGGTCGCTGGGGCAGCAGTGGAGTCAGTAGCCTCGTCGACTTGCATGTCTTGGGACTCTGACTCCTTGCTGCCTGTCGTCTTATGCCGCCACGGCCGCACCATAACATAACTGTAACGGAAGGTGATTGTGAATCCGGTCCTCTTGATGCTGACATACGACGCCTCATCGATCCCCAGGTTGAGCCTGAGACCGTTGTCTTCGGCGCCGCATGAAACCACCTTCCACGCAGCAGTGTGGATGTCCTCATTCTGGGCCTTGATGAGCCCCAGCACGTACTCCGCCGATTTATCGGCGCATCTTGGGAAGAACACCGAGATATTATGCACCGGCGGGATATCATCCCCCCTCTTGGTACATAACGCGGGCCCCTCCCATCCCTCAATGTTTGGTGCCTTATCCNACACTCAGCCGATTTCTCGGCGCATCTTGGGAAGAACACCGAGATATTATGCACCGGCGGGATATCCTCCCCCCTCTTGGTACATAACGCGGGCCCCTCCCATCCCTCAATGTTTGGTGCCTTATCCACCAGCCATGCTGCGGTCCGCTCATCCTTGCAGTCCACAAGGAGCATACCTGACCTGAAAAATACCCCACAAAAGACCAGTGCGTGCTTCCACCCTTTAAGGACCTCATCCATGATGGCGTCCTGGAGTTTGGTCAGGTCCTCAGGGCTTAGGGCAGCAGCAGGGTAATCACAGGGCAGTACAGCNCGACCAGTGCGTGCTTCCACCCTTTAAGGACCTCATCCATGATGGCATCCGAATAGCTAGGCTGCTTAGTGATTCCCTCCTGTGGCTGACCCT
>NW_016217697.1:0-1609 GCF_001687245.7 Rhagoletis zephyria | reverse complement strand
AAAAAAAAAATAATGTGTTGATTCCATACGCTACAGAAGTGAAAATTCTTCTTCCTATTACCAGTATAGTGCATTATAGTATTTGAGTATTTTTCTGCATATTTAGTAATAAAGAATTATCCTAATTTATATTTCAGTCTTAATCTTAGTCATAATCTTAACCTTAATCTCAATCTCAATCTTCATCTTAGTCATAATCTTATACTTAATCTTAATCTCAACCTTAATCTCAATCTTAATCTTAGTCATAATATTACTTTTAATCTTATTCTTAATCTTAATCGTACTCTTAATCTTAGTTATAATCTTACTCTAAATCTAATTCTTAATCTTTAACTTAATCTTAATCTTACTCTTAATAAACATTTCCATCTTCATCTTAACTCTAATCTTAATCTTTTACTTAATCTAATTCTTCGTTTTTTGCATTTACGCCCAACCGAGCGCAAAGAAATTTCACATCAAAAATTAAATTTTTAAAATTATTTAACATCAGCAAGTACTTAAATGTTTAACACAAAATAGTCTTAGCAATGCAAACACATATGAAAGTTCTTAAATGTGTGCGTTTACGCGTTTATGTACATATATACATACATACATAGCTATACTTATATATACATACATATGTATGTATATGTATTAGCCGTCAGAAAATTAGGTTTGCTTGCAGCTAACAAGTCTGACCAGCTCGAAACTCGACCGCATTTGGTTAAAGCTTCCAACAGCAACAACGCCTTGATAGCTGTATAGATACATATATTCGTATGTCTTTTAGTATATGTACATATGTCAATAATTATATTTATGTAAATATATGTATGTGCGTATATTAAATTCATTCATTTATGCAGAACTATATGTGTTATACGCACACAACATACAGATGGGTATGACTACATACACACATAAGTGTATTATGCTGCTTAGGTTAACATACAAACTTATGTGCTTATATACATTAGAGTGGCTGCATTGGACCGATTTTCGAAACCAAAATTTTTCGCACCAAAAAATTTGATATTGGGAATGAAAATAACCGTGAATTTCTTTAGAATCAGGTTCAGTGATTCTGAGTGGTTCCGGAATTGGCTTATAATCTTTGCACCAAAAAAATTAAAAAATTGACCATAGTTTTCTGAGATTTCACATTTTGGGTAGCATGATCCCAAAAGGCATATTTTCGTATATTTTTCTCCTCAGAAATACTGAATGCTTATTCTCATTCCCAAACTCATATTTTTCCGTGCGAATTCTTTTGAATTCACGACTTTAAAATTTTTTCGTACAATGTTATGGGCACTATAATGTACATACATACATATGCATGTACATATGTATCCTTCTGAAAAAAAGCTACATGTCTGCATTGCTATGAACTCGATCCAATTTTACTTAATTCATATTCATTTATTTCATATTTTCAGTATCAGGTTTGCGACTCTCTTCGGTTACGCGAATTTCCTGCGCACAAAATCAATGCTTCATTGCAAATGCAGGCATGTAGTTACATGAAGTATGTCTGTGTGCATTCGGTTGCGTGAAAAGTATCTGTAATATATATATCGTCGTTTAAAGTACAAAACCGCGTATCGTCACTCTGCAAAAC
>NW_016217696.1:0-1610 GCF_001687245.7 Rhagoletis zephyria | reverse complement strand
AACGGGTGAAAAAGTTGCTCAAGATGGCAGCTCGTTTCTCCCGTTTTCCCTCATTTTCTTCATTATTATCACATTGCTGCTGAATAAATAAACATATGGCTGACAAACAAACAAACAGTGGCAGCAACAATGTTGATATTTTAATTAACATCAAAAAATGAGAAGAAAAAATACTGTTAGGAATGTTTATAGATGAATCAACAAAAAGTGAACTACACTCTTTAAGCATAGCATAATGAAATTCAACCGGTGCATCGATCTCGGTGCTGATGATCGAAAGCAGCGAAAAAATCTGACAGACAAATTGCCTAATCGAAGAACACTACAACTTTTGAAGTGGAGGTGGAGATACAAGAAGAAGACATTGACAAATCGGATCAGTAGAAGGAAAGAGAAAGTGAGTGAGATCAATCGAGATCAGAATTTTAATTGCCCATCGAGCGAGACAAGACAAGACAAGAGGCAGGCAGACAAGAGCAAATTGGCAATGCAAATGCTCCATCACTGTTCAAGCGTTGGTTGCAGCGCTGGGCAATTACTGTTGTTGCCACTGCCGAAATGCCGAAATGCCGAAATGCCGATGCACTCAATCAATCAATTACGCTTCGATTGGCTATAGTTGTAGTGAAAGTGCTGTCGATAAGAACAATACAAGGCAGAGAGAAAGTGAATGCAAGAGACAATGTCACTGCTGAAGCTCAAGTCGCTGAAGGATCCGTCCACATTGGAATCAATTAGATCGAATCAAGTTTGTGATGGCTGTGTTGATGCAACCAACTCAGTCAGTGTCTATGTGTTATTAATATCGCATCATTGCCATTCCAGCATCACTCGAATGCAACACTTGCTTGCACTTGGAAAAAGTTATTGGTGAGAGGCGGTAAATTGACAAGATCAGAAGTTAGCAAAGCCCCTATCTCTGTCAAGATCACCAGCAGCATCAACAGATTCAGCAGCAGAGCGCACAATTACCCAAGGAAAAGGCAAAACCAAAGCCAAAGCAACCATTTTTGGTACGGCTTCCAATGAATTGAATGAGCAGCATCAGCAGTAGAAGCAACAGTACAATAATATAAAAGCAAGTAAAAGGAATGAAGCAACAATGACTCCAATTTAATTATAGCAAGTAAAGAGCAAAGAGAGAAATCGCAAGCAGAGAAGTGGTCACACACTTTCCACTTTGCTTTGTTGTTGTTATTGCTTCTACTTCTTCTTCTTTTTCGTTTCCTTTTGAAACACCGATGCTGCTATAAATAATGTCGGCCAGTTTGGACAGCGACAGCAGCAGACGATGATCATCATCATCGTCAAACAGTATACGGGAGAAGGAGAAGAAGAAGAAGCGAGACATTGATACTAATAACAATTCAATCCGATACTAATCAATTACCAATTGAGGGGACGCACTGAGGAGAGTGAGCACGAGCAGAAGTGGAACGAAAGAGCATCTAACCATATACAAATCGCAAAGAGTGGCCAGAATTAAGTAAACAATCATCAGCCGAATAAAAACAGAAAAAGAAGTGCAGTGTCTGTTTGTTTATTTGAAACATCTTCAGATAAGAGAAGATCACCACGGTCAAAAGCCATCAAACATTTCCACTACCACC
>NW_016217695.1:0-1610 GCF_001687245.7 Rhagoletis zephyria | reverse complement strand
CATGGTGCGTGCCATAATCGCCCATTGGCAAGATTTTCAAAATGCTCAAATATCAAACTTGCCATAAGCACACACACACACACACACAGGCCCATACGCACACCATGCAGCTTCGAACTAAACAAATTTTAATATATATACACTTAAATATGTACATGCATATGCATAGATTTATGCGCTCATGCACACTGCTGATCCGTAGGCGCGCATACTAACGTAAAATTTATACATACCCAATTTGCCAAAAGACTTGGCACCGGTGTCGTTTCCGACTCGTTCTGGTGAACTATTTGTTCGCCGGCGCTGTTTGCCAACGACTCGTCGACAAACCCGCCGACGGATGAAAAGCACAATTCGCCGCCAGGTTGCATAAACGGGTGCCGTGACATATGTAGCTCCAATTGACATAAATCCAATTTTTTTACTTGGGGTTATGTCATTATATAAGGTGTGATATATTTCCAAATGAAAACCAAAAGAATGTGGAATGTGCAAGGGTAATGATAAAGGGCATTTTTATCAAAACAATGTCATAGAACCTGGCTTTGCCTACATTATTCTCTTGTCAACGCCTATGGCCAATCTAATAGTACACCTAACATATGTATAACTGAGAATTACGACACGTCTGCTGAGGTCCCACGATGTGGATACAAGCAACTTTTTTATTTTGGACCCTTACTATTTAGAAATCACCTTTCTGTGTTGCTGGAAAAGTATTTTTCGGGCGGAAGTATTTTTGCGCAGAATTTGTTCCTGCGTAGGCGGCCTTTGGCCGCGGTGAGGGATTATAACCCTTGCGAAGTAGAATTCTCCTTTCTGTTTTTCCGTAAAAGAGCGGCGGAAGTATTTTTGTGTAGAAAAAAGTGTAATAGAAAATGTATTTCTCATTTCGTGAGCGTGTTTTGTTATGTTGTTTTTTCTTTGTTTTTCTTCAGGGCTGGAAAATATGCTTTAGGCTCAAAAGTACCACTATCCAAATTGTGGTTATGACACCTTATAAGAAGTGACATAACCCTAAGTAGAAAAATTGTCTTCATGTCGCTGTATATGGAGTGAGATGATTCCAAAATTTAAAATTGGAACTATGCCATTTGGAGTTATGTCATGGTACCGCAAAAACGATTCGCTGGCAAACAGTAAAACTATGCTCAAAATCTAAAAAAAAAACCATATAATTCCAATTCCGAATTGTGTGCAATATTTTACCAAAAAAAAAAAAAACTAATCAGCTAGCTTTCTTAAAAATTTAAAACGTTTCAATCTGAATTACAAGAAAAAATATGAATCAGTTTTATAGCTTATTAAGCTTTAATTTTGTATGGAAAAAATTAATCCGATTTGACATCGATTCGAGTTCACTTCACCAAACCGACGTCGTAACCACTTCGNACGTCGTCTCAAGTTGCCCCAAACGACTTTACCCGACTGACGTCGTAACGACGATGATTCGAACTCACCCTCGATCTGTGGCAAATTGGGTATGTACTTACAAATATACATATATACATGTACATATGTAAAAATGTGCATAAGTAAAACTAAATTTTCCGGTACATGGCCACAAAAAACGTTTGCTTGTAGTTGTTTGCATGAAAATAGATGTGTGA
>NW_016217694.1:0-1610 GCF_001687245.7 Rhagoletis zephyria | reverse complement strand
CTGTGGAGCGCCAGTCGGCAGATGAAGCGCATCATGCGCGGCTGCCTCTCCACCCATCCCGCCGTGCCCATCAAGCCGTACATTGGCGTGCGGACCTACCGGGAGTATGGACCCAATGAGAAGGGTGGAGGAGGGGGAGGTGGTGGTGGTGGTAATGGATCTTCATCTGCCCTGGGGTCCTCCTCTGATCCAAATAGTAGTCCTGGCGGTGATCGAGAAGATGGCGAGGACGAGGAGGGCAACGANAAAGGGAGGAGGAGGAGGGGCTGGTAATGGAACTTCATCTGCCCTCGGCTCCTCCTCTGATCCAAATAGTAGTCCTGGCGGTGATCGAGAAGATGGCGAGGGCGATGAGGAGGGCAACGAAGAGGAAGGCGACGGCGCCGTGCACCACGACGAGGAGCTGTACTTTGCCTTTGCCGCCCGCCTCGTCGACGCCGCCTACCAGGACGGCCTGGTGGAGATGCTGAAGCGGTCGGCCAGCGTCGTGCAGCGCTCCTACGAGCAGCAGCGACTGGTGGTCAGCGCGGACGCGGCGCGGACCGCCTACCACGGCCGGCAGAAGTCCAACTCGATCTGTCAGNGCGTCGTGCAGCGCTCGTACGAGCAGCAGCGACTGGTGGTCAGCGCGGACGCGGCGCGGACCGCCTACCACGGCCGGCAGAAGTCCAACTCGATCTGTCAGATGGGCAGCGGAAGTGGTGGGAGTGGTTTGCTGGTGATCCAAACCTCCTCTGCCTCTTCAGCCTTACCACCACCGCCGTTATCTCCCTCCTCCTACTCCTCACCCCCTTCCATGGTCTCCATGCCCAGCTCCTCTTCGATCAACCTGCCCATCATCAGCGACTCCATTGTACGGCAGTCGGCGGAGATTGCCGCTGCTGCGGCTGAAAATACCGCCCAAACCGAGGCGTCCTCCAACAGCTCAGTTCAGCAGCAGCAGCAACCGCAGCAGTCTCAGCTGCCGCCCATGCCGCCGCCGGTGCCGCGGTGCAACGCCCTCTCCCTGGAGGTGTCCATCCGCTCGCTGGCCGCCTNTCCATGCCCAGCTCCTCTTCGATCAACCTGCCCATCATCAGCGACTCCATTGTACGGCAGTCGGCGGAGATTGCCGCCGCCGCAGCGGCTGCTGAAATAAACGCCCAAACGGAGGCGTCCTCCAACAACTCAGTTCAGCAGCAGCAACAGCAACAGCAGCAGCAACCGCAGCAGTCTCAGCTGCCGCCCATGCCGCCGCCGGTGCCGCGGTGCAACGCCCTCTCCCTGGAGGTGTCCATCCGCTCGCTGGCCGCCTACCAGCCGAAGCCCCGGTCGATGTACACCTTTCGCTGCGGCGGCGACTACCGCCGTGACGAGGTGGCCGCCCACCACCGCGACATTCACTCGGACATTCACGGCGGCCTGGACGGGTGGATCGAGCACCGCTGTCCGCTCTTTCAGTACGGCTGCCCTTTTGTACACCGCCGGTGGGCGCCGACCTCGGCGGCCACCGGCGAGCGGCTGACGCTGGTGTACAATGAGTGCCTGGAGGCGTTTGCCTGCGGCAGTCCAGCTGAAAATGATGGTGAAGGGGAGGAGGAAGGAGATAATGTGTCGATGGTGAGCGCGTC
>NW_016217693.1:0-1610 GCF_001687245.7 Rhagoletis zephyria | reverse complement strand
TTGCAAATCTGTGCAAATATACACTGCAATGCACTGCTGTAGATTTTGATATACATACATACGTACGTGCATGTGTGCCTGCGTGTGTGTTTGTGCGAGTGTGATGTTCGCGCGTATATTTGTGTGTGACTTCATGGTCACGGCGTTACAACAAAAATAAAATGGTGAAGTGTCTGATTTGTGCGTGGCTTGTTTATTTAAAAACAGCTACACACACACGCATACATGGAAAACACTTGCTACTTGATTGTTGTTGTATGCGCGCGCGTGTGTGTATGTGTGTGTGTGTGCAATCGTATGCCATCATTAATATATGTATTTTGTTGTCTGCCTTTGTTCAAGCTAACATTTACAACGGCAACCTAATGCAATGGGCAGCGGCAGGAGCGGGTGATGTTGACGGGCAGTCGGCGAGGCGGCGAGGCGGCGAGACAGTGAGACAGTGAAATTCATACTCTGCCTTGCAAAATGAGTGAGTGGCTATTTTCATAAATACATACATACATAGCTAACTACCAGTAAAGGTGTTATTGCTGTTGTTTTGCGCGTTTGGCACAGCAAGCTTTGCGAGTTTAGTACTACAAGCAGACTTATATACGTAAGTACCCTGTGGGGAAAATCTCTAGTTCTGAGGTGGTGCGCTTCTAGTGCATTTAGAACCTTCGCGATAAATCTCTTTTGCATTCAAAGAACTAGCGAATTAAACATGGCGATGTCCTAGGAAGTGTCATTTGCCCCCCCGCTGTATCCCCTTTTCGATAGTTCCGAAGTAGTCCTAAATTCGCCACCTGAGATATAGATTTCTAATAAAAAAAGTGAAATAAAATATTTTTTTAAAAGTACTACATTTCGCTGATTTTGAACTGGTGGAGACTAGTCCGTTTTTGTCCATAAAGATCTGGTACGGAACTAGAAACTTGATTCACTACTTCGCGGTTTTCCTGCAGGGTACATACATATCGTTACCTTAATACCTATAGAACGGCCCTATCTCACATCGTCGCTGAAATACAAAAATTTGTAAGTAAAAATCCAAAATTCCCTTTTTGATTGACTATGATGCATTTCTTAGAATTATAAGTCCCCTCAACATTTTAAGCAATAAACATTTTTTGTCAGTGATGGCTTTTTTGCATTTCAGCGACTTAGCGAGTTAGGACCTTTCTATATTAAGGTAAGAATAAGCATGTATCTACTAGTATTTTCCAGAGCAGTGGCAATGTAAATTTGGCTGTGTGTTTATCTGTCATACATACATACAAACATACATATGCAACAGCCCTTTGACTTTCCAGCAGCGGCAGCGGAAGCAGTAAAATAGCAGCACCATTGCAATTGAGCCACATACAAAGCAACAACAACAATCAAACACTTGAAAAGTGATCACCATCGCATTGCATTGCATCTAGAAATTAGGTCAGCCAACAAAAAGCAAGCGAACAAAAAAAGTGTTGTATGCATGCATGTATGTAGGGGTGTGTGTAAGTGCATACATGGGCAACCAAAGGCATCATCAATAGCACCAATCGCTATTGCAGCGCTACATGCATACATACATGCATATGTAGATACTGCTGATGAGCAGATGAAGAAGACCTGCTGCTACATGC
>NW_016217692.1:0-1610 GCF_001687245.7 Rhagoletis zephyria | reverse complement strand
TTAAAGTCGGCTGTACTTATATTCTACTTAATTATCTGTCATCTAAATAAACCTACCTACCTTAATAAATCTAACAGCCGCCCAAGAATATTACGTTGAATTTTAGAAAAATAAGTGAAAGTAGGTTTTGTTATTTTAAAGCCAAAGAACTTAAACTGCCATTATCTTCAAGATAACTTTTATACCAACATCGGTATATGTATGCACATGGATGGCTTGTTCTACTTATAGGCACTCAATTCCTCACTATTCTAAATTACTTAATATCCCCTTTCTTAGTTTCGAAAACCATTTTCATATATGTATGCATCTGTACATATGTATGTTATGCATATATTAACACGTTTCTGTTTGCTTTCAAACTAAAAACAGTACCCTCGTAACCAAAAAATATTTCAAATGCCCCCAAGAGGTGTTCAAAAAAAAAGTAAAGCTTCAACAAAAAATCGTACCTGTTAGTCTGTGAAAATTCGTTTTACTCCGAATATTTGCCATATTTAGAAATATTTGGAATAACGCCTAGATACCTTTCATTTGCAAAATTTGCTATGTAGCAGCCAGTAACCAGCATTCAATTGAATGTAATCCCTTAATTTGCTAAACATGCAGCACAAAAATTCAAAAACAGTGAACTTAGCATGATTACGAGAGTGATTAGGGGGGCAGGGGGCCGGTGGGCGCAGAAGTGAATGAATGAAAAGTGCACACTGAGGTCTCTACTGAAATGTGAGCGCAAGGATGGCCGACTTGATTTTTGGGATAATAAAATTGAAAATGTACCTGTGTAGATAAGTAGGTGTGTAGAAATTTTAGATGTGTATACACTGTGCATATGTACATATGTATATTCGGCTTATAAGTATGTATGTGTTAATGTGCGCTTGCCTATGGACTAAACGCAATGGAGTTTTCGGTCATTATTTCAAATGGAATTGAAAGATCGTAAAGGGTAAGGGCGATGGACACCTCAGTTAGAACAAATGGACCTTATTGTTGTATTTTTGTCGAATTTCATCAGGTCATGTGTACTCTAAAACCTTTGCATACATAGACATAATATAGATACCCACCCAGTCGGCTAAATTAGAAAATAAGAGGCCTTCGGGGAACTTTTGTTTGGGATCTTTGAAGCGATAGGCCTTCCGAGCTCGATTCTTTTCATTTGATATGGAATGGCCAGAGTTTGTAGTTCAGTTTCTAATTCTGTTTCTCTTAGCAGTGAATAATTTACATGACATAATAATGCAAGAGTTTGAATTTAGCTTTGCATTGGGCGCACACCGGTTGCCCTGGAAACACACCTTAAAGTCTGTCTTCGTATGGCAGGGCTGTTAAGAGATACTTGTTTGACTTTTGGTCCCATGGAAACCCAACTTCTCGTTCGCGTTCGAATAGCAGTACTATTTTAAGATCTTCTAATAAACCTTCCAAAGAGAAGGTCTTATTTAAAAATCTCTTCCTGAAGGCGTTTTTGTAGAAACGCTCCTAATTTTTCCGACTAGGCAAGTATGGCCAAATACAGTGCCACATAAGTCCATAGTCTCGAATACATACTACATACGTTTCAGACATGCAAATTATGAGTACGCACATGTGTTAGTGGAAATATG
>NW_016217691.1:353-1610 GCF_001687245.7 Rhagoletis zephyria | reverse complement strand
TGGGAAGCTGAGCACTAGCATATTGAGGTTAATTTTAAAAACTAATGAACTAATATCCGAGGTTCATTTTCCAGGTGATTACCACTGAGCACAGCCATAACCATCTACACTCAGACTGGGATAAAACGACCGTGCGCATGCTATTGGAGAATCGCCAAAGGATTGTTCGATGAGGATAGAATAAGATAGGCAATATCTACCTCAGTGCCTTACAATTGACCTGCAGCAGATGGCATTTTCCCATTTCATCTTCAAAAGGGATTTTTCCGCTTTCAATCCTTTTTGATACCACTTTTCACAGCATGTTTTGTTAATAAATATAAGGGGAAACCAGCAGACCAACCAAAGTCATACGGACCTAATGGGTCTTACGTCCTTTTTACTAAAACAATGGAGAGAATCGTAGGCAGGCCTATCAGGGATAGTGTCTTAAATGGGAAGGAACCCTTTACATAGATAACAATACGCCTTTCTTCCAGGCAAATCTAGAGTCTAACAATGAAAATTGAGAAGTCTTTCGTGGACAAAGAGGTGGCCGTGGGATGTTTCTTTGATGTAGAGGGGGCTTTCGATAGCACGTAACACTCACTAATATACGATCGCGTCCGGTTCAAAGGTATTGATGAAACAACATGCCACCTGGATAGGGCAGCAAAGAGTCAGATTATTACCTACGAAAGGCTGTTCACAGGAGCGAGTGATCTCCCCTGCAGCAAAATTTAGGGACAGTCTGACAAAGCGCTAGTTTCGCCCTACAAATTTTAGAACTGTCTCTGAACTACTGAAAAAGGGATGCTGAGTTGGACGGTTGAAACTCATATGTTGCTAGTTGCGCTGTCATCAATGTTACTCATCCTGGTCATGTGAAAGCTGACGAAAGATGCACAAATGTAATATACTATATTTTTTCGGTTTTCTTAGACCCTAAAACTAATAACAAACTGTTTTCGTTTATTTAATATGTAATTCTCTACATAGTTTATGGGGCAACTGCTAAAATATTTCCAAAAAAGTCGTTATTGGTAACATTAATGTCATTTTTATACATATCTACACGTACGTTTAAAATTTAATGCAAAATATAAAATTTAGTTAAGCTACACTTGACAGGAAAGGTCTGCGTACACAATTTATTTTTTAAATATTCACAATATATTGAGAGTTAAAATTATTTTTATTATTTAAATGATCATGCTTAAAATAAAATAATATTAACCGTGTTTTAAAACTTTATACAAAACGAAAGTTAAACTTAAC
>NW_016217691.1:0-277 GCF_001687245.7 Rhagoletis zephyria | reverse complement strand
TTTTTTTGTTTTAGCTGGTGATTGTCAAATTTCAGCTATTCTTCTCCGAATGAAAAAGGGCGACAGAAAATGCAAACACTTAAAAAATATAATTTTGACAATCAAACGCTACACACAGCTGATTAAACAACACCACCTTATATAAATTCGCCTTGACCCGAAATGTGTAGTTATGCAGTGATTTTTTTTAAATTTCCAATGTTTTTCATATTAAATATTTTTTGTTTGGTTTTTATTTAAGTACTATGTCTCATACTCCATAAACCATTTAAATTCA
>NW_016217690.1:0-1610 GCF_001687245.7 Rhagoletis zephyria | reverse complement strand
GTCTGAAACCCCGTTTTGTGGCGAACGGCTCGGAGAGGTCTTTTCCAGTCGAACAACTCCTAGTTAGCAGATCTTTCAACTGATCTTTCAAATTGACATTCGATTTACGAATGACTTTTGTCTTTCGAAAGACTGTGGTGAGTTGCAAGATAGTTGCTAGAATTGCCCTGTAGGTTTTCCAAAGCTTACTCCCCGCAACATTAGCTCACTGATGTCCCAAGACATATGGCTAGCTGAGCTGAGCTAAGCCAACTCCACTGCAACCTCACATCGCTTGTGGCAACATTATTATAATCTTCAAGGTTAACCAACAGCGCATAGTTTTTTGTATAATTTACAATTATATTGCAGTTGACATTTACGAGCTGCCTTACGGCTGTCTGTCGCTATGTTTATAGCACAACAGTTTGTAAAGAAAAAAAAATACTTAACTATAACAAATTTTTTGCAGCACACATTGCGTTTTTTAAATCTATCAGATAGCATCTTCATTGTCGCAGTGGCACCCTCCCTTTATTCTTTTATTAGTTGGCTGTTGTAGTTTTTCGCTTTCGTTTTTTTTTTTGTTTTTTTCTTGTTTTTCCCTCACAATGTGTTTTTATTCGACAGTTGCTTTCCTCCCTCTACATATTTGCTATTATGCGCGCCTTATACAAAACATTTAACACATATGTACGCCAATATTGCAGGTTGTTGCTACAAACATCGATTGCCACCACCAACAGCAGTACAACCAACCACTGCACCACAAACTGCTTACAGTAGCCGGTAACAGAGGTCTCGACGCGCGTCCATGCGTCAATTTTTCATCTAAACGCACAATAAACAGGTGAATTGGCCATCTATGTGGATATCGGTGGGAGCTAAATAGTACTATGTAGACAGTTGGTCGGACATTCGGTTAGCCGGTTGTTTGGCTATTATTTCTTCTTGGTACTCTTCCTCTTTTCTGTCTTGCAAGAAAACTCTCATTGCGCTTTTTCTAGCTCGTATATACATATACATATGTATCTGTAAGTACATACGATGTTATTAATTGCATTTGTGAACCCTACAATTATTAGGCGGCTAGCTGGTGCCACTCCTAGCTGCTTGGAAGCAGAAAAAAAAGAAGACAGCGAGCCATCATTGTTTGAGAGCGGGAAACGGCGGCCTCTGCCGCCTTTTTTGCCATTTCCCCAACTACTGTCGCTGCAAAACTTTTTTAATCTTCGCGTAGCGTTTGTTGTAAATCTCTTTGCCTCAAGTCTTTTATTTGCAGTTGCATTTTCCTGCAAGCGATTTTCGTTTTTCCTTCTTTGGCTCACTCTTGCCACTGGCATTTCACCTTCTGCTTACGGCGCGGCGTGATCTCCAAATCAAATACACTTGGTGTGTGCGTGTTCTCCAACTGTGTGTGTGTGTGTATATACTTTTTGATAACAACTGCCGCAAACAACAGCCTACACACGGTTGTTACAACAACAACAACGACAACGACTAAAATGGTAAACAAAACATTTGTGCCGCTTCCTCTGTTACTTTTATTGCCCTTAGCTCATTTCACCGAGTAAGTGAGTAAGTACCTTTGTTTGTGTGTTAGTATATGTAAGTAGACGCTTATGCTTCCT
>NW_016217689.1:0-1610 GCF_001687245.7 Rhagoletis zephyria | reverse complement strand
CTGCTTTCGCATTTACATGGTAATGCAAATTAAGGAGCTTCGGAATTGGATAAATTTTCAAACATTCGTTTTGATAAAATATTTGATACATGCTATCTATATGTACATAGCCGATCATATGTATGTATATAAAGGACTACTATAGCAATAATTGTTAACTCTACTTAATGTTTTAATTATCTATATCTTTTAAGTATACTGTGACTATGCTCATTAATACATATTCGTATTTACGTCTGATCGTTCCATAAGAGACGTGTACTGCATACATATAATTAATTACCTTGAACAAATGCAAATGAATTCAGAAATCTGAAAAATAGTATATACATCCATATGTATATAATCTTAAGAATCGCTCGCTTAGTGGCAGAAATAACTGTAATCAGCTTAAGAAGTTTATTTTATTTCCCTGATACATCGTTATTTTTACGTTTTATTCCAGAATATAAATATATATATACATTTTTTTTCCAAATCCGAAAGCAGTAAATTGGAATTTTTTTCTAATGTACTCAAAATAAAATATTAGTTGCACGCACTTACAATAAATATATAAATAAAAGCTTATATGTNAATTTTACATGAACGAAAAGTAGCGTTTAAAAATTCAGTCAATAGAAATTTTGTCGACCATATCATATATCGGGCCTCAATTTGACTTGAATACAAAGTAGCATTAAAATATTTGAATACCTTTTTTTTTGAACATTCTGAAACACTAAAACAAAATAAATGCAACCCTTCAAGCCCCAATCGCATGATTGCATCGCATGACATTCGTAAGTAGCCTACGAAACTTGCCAGCGTTTTGTATTTACCAACAACCGCCAACCCGTAAAAATTACGGTTAAAATGGCTTTCAGTTAAACACTGGCAAATAATAACTAACAAACTTAATTTCGTACAAATGACGCTATAATTTAAAATGTAGTTTTGGTTCATATTCTTCCCCTGTGCCTTTGATTCACTTATAGGCGCAACAAGTGTGGCAACACTCCGAAGCTCCATCTCTGCCGCCAAATGTCAAATTGCTGCTTCGATGATTGCGCTGACAGGACGCAAGGAGCTTGGACATGTCTTTCGTTCATGGAGCTTGGAGTCTTTTCGTGTTCAGAGGATAAATAAAATTCGCAAGCAGCGGTTGAGTGTAATTGATTCATTTGTGAATAAGGAAAATAGTTTCTGTGTGTAGTGAATAATCAAGGGACATATTTTCTGTGCTCCGAAAACAACAATTTGTTGCGTTGAAAGTGTGACCGTCCTTGTTAACAGCCTCAATGAAATCCAATGCCCAATAGGCTGTAGTGAAGGAAACAGCCGTCGCCGTCTTTTTTCTTATTATTTCCAATTCCACTGACGCCAGGCAAAAGCAGAAGAGCACGCCCATGAAACAATACCAAAGCGCTGCAGAAATATTTACGCAGAACAAGAACATTTAACCAAAAAAAAAAAAACGAAAGTATTCAATGAGATCTGTGGCGATAAATGTGGGCATTCAACATACATACTTACAAATTATTATTAATTAAAAGAAATTTGCAAATATACGATGTGCGAGCGCGAGCAAATATTGTTATTACTATAGAGAAAAGGCAATAATTGTTTAT
>NW_016217688.1:0-1610 GCF_001687245.7 Rhagoletis zephyria | reverse complement strand
AAAAATTTGATTTGACAAAAAATTTCAGTGGTCTAAAAACAAAACAGAGAAAGAAAAAGAGAGAGATAGAAAGGCTAGAGCAGACTATTAATTAAATTAACTGCAACGTTGATTTAATTTAAATGGCAGCGCCAAAGAAGAGGAGGATGAGGAAGAAAACGGAGCAGCAGCAAAACTCAAAGTCTGAAAGGCTTAAGCTGAGCAGTGGTGGAAGTCACCGCTTAGTTTTCAAATCGAATTAGCGAATTCTTCATTAGAGGCTTAGAATTCTAGGGGGCCTAGTTTCACTGGCCTGGCCTGGCCAAGCTCCACTGCTCAGTGTAATCGCTGGTTAAAGTAAAGGGAAGGGAAAAACGGAGAAAACGGAGAAGAAGGAGAATAATCTGCACACAAAGAATGTTCTAATGATAGTGGTAATGATAAGAAGTGGAGAAGAAGAGGAGAGAAGAAGTGGAGTGTGCATAGTGAGTGAATGAATGAATGAAGAAGGGAATGGAATTAATTAAAAAGTCAAACAGTGGAGAACAAAGGGTAGAGGAAGAAGGAAACTAGAATAATTCGGGTAATGATGATGCTGGGAAATTGTGTGTAGGGGGATGAGGAATTTGAGGGGTAGAAGAGCAAAAAATGTAAAAATGTTTGAGTTTGAAAAAAGGTTACCGTTTTAAAAAGTGCGAAATTTTTGGATACAATTAAAAATAAAATTTAAAAATAATAAACACAAAAATTAAAACAGTTTTAAAAAAAATATTACCTTTTTTAAAACGAAAATTATTTACAACAAAATAAAAAACACATTTCTCTATTTGCTTTTTACACAAATAAACTACTACTCTAACAACAAAAACAACAACAAAACATCAGCAACAGAATATTCCTGCCATGTTAATTATGCATCTAGATGAAGAGGAGCAGCAGCAGCAGCACCACCACCACCACCACCATCATCATCATCATCATCAACAACATTGTCCATTGTTTTTTGCCCTGTCACTGCTTGTGTTTTGTTTCAGTTGTTTCCCTCTCTCTCTCTCTCTCTCTCTCTCTCTCCCTCGACCCTCACCCAGATCTGTCCTTTTGATCAGTGAAAATTCTGAACACTGAACAAAAACAGCCTAGTACGTCCATCTTCCCACTCATCTCANTCCTTTTGATCAGTGAAAATTCTGAACACTGAACAAAAACAGCCTAGTACGTCCATCTTCCCACTCATCTCATCTCATCTCATTCCCTTCCCTCACCCAACACAGCAGCAGAACACACTTTGACATATCACTCGTGCAAGAGGCAGCCCAGCACTTCGTTCCGCTACTTTGTTCGATTTCTTCCTGCCTAGTTCTCTCTGTTCTTCTTTTTCTGTTTTTGCTGCTGCTAAAATGACATTGATCGATCAGCGGACTTTTGCTGCCGCTGCTGCTGCTGCTGCTGTCGTTTCAGCGTGCACTTGTCTTTCACTGTTGGCTGATCACTCACAGTTTGTTGTTGTCTATTCTTTGGTGCTTTTTTCTTTTTCTTTCAGTTGTGTCCACTGAAGCGGTCACTGGTCACCCTGGTTAGCTGGCTGACTAGGATGACTGAATGCTGACGACATGACATGATACAATGGGCAC
>NW_016217687.1:0-1610 GCF_001687245.7 Rhagoletis zephyria | reverse complement strand
CTTTGAACCATCCGTTAAGACAGTTAAGCCCGACAAGAACTCGACCTTTTCTTGATTCTAGTCAATGCGGCTTGGGAATTTCGAGAGGGATTGGTAGTGAAACCACCTCTTCGACAGGATATAATCAGTGGGCAGCGCTTTAATTTCAGGCGTTGGTGCATCTAAGATGGCACCGTGCCCGAACGGTCTTTCCTTCCCGAACTTGAGGGCACGAAGTCTGATGGCGCTGTTAGCAGTTGAGCTTTCGATAAAGATATCTATTGGTAGTAAGTGAGGAAGAAGGTTTAAACATCTTTTGGAGAGAGTCCTTTGGATTCCAGCAGTGGCTGGAATATCCTTTAGTTATTCACAGAAGTTCTTCCAAGAATTTCTCGTGGATTATCCTTGTTCTTTGTGGTATATTATAAGAGACTTTTTATAGTCATCCCAGGTGTTTTTCGTCTTGGCCTTGTTGAACTCAATTCGGGTCACCTTACGCAGTTTCCCTAGTTTGGAGTTCCGCCAAGGAAGCCTCTTTATTAAGGATTTTACCTTCTGTGGACAGCATTTGTTATATAAGGATATAATAGTATCAGTTAGCTCTGTGACTGCTGCGTCCAGGTTCCATTTTGTAGCTATGTACATAGCTGGTTAATGTGCCCAGTTTTGCTGAAATACTTAGTGCGTACCTGTCCCCGTCAATATTTCTAGGGTCGCGATAGAGCCTAACGCTCTCTACTAGACCCCTCTTTGCAAACAGAATACGTTTCTGATCAGACATGGAGTCTTCAATTGAGACACTCCAGTTCGGAATCAAGTCGAACGAGTTTACAGTGACTAATGTTAGGTCTAAGACCTCTTGACAAATAGCATTTACAAAGGTTGGCTTATTTCCCTTATTAGCTACGTTACTAAGTAGCTATGTTATTTGATAATAAAAAAGGTGGTATTTGTGCTGCTCCATATTGTGCCGTGAGCATTGGCATTACAGCCGATGATGAGGACTTTGCTGTGGTTTATGCAGTAATTCACAAGTTTCTTTACCAGATGTTTGCATAGTCCATATGTAGGCCAAAGGAAAGTAAATGAGCGCTACGGATAACTTGTGCCAGCCATAAAAGCTGGTATTAACTTTCGCCTTTACTGTGAGGCAGCATCAGTGAAGCTTGCGTACAGAATATGCCAGGAATCAAAACGCCAGTAATTTTCTTCAACAAAAGAACGTAGAGCAAATCAATTTCGTGAATAAGACTTCTGTGATGGATAATGAAATGTGACTGCGCCTTAGTATTACTTTTCAGGCAAATTAAAGAGACAAAAAATATGAAAAATTCCACACAAAGTAAACGAGAAGTGCAGCTCGTTCCCACGACAGTCGGGTCTACGTAACCGGAACGACCCAGATTTATATCTGGCCAAGGACTGTCACTCCAGCTACACTCCCCAAAAAGTTTTTGGGGAATTTGTATACTGCTACAACAACAACAACAAGAAGTGCAGCTAAATAAAACAAAACAGTGCAAAATAGTTGTATTTCGCCTTGGCATTTTAAGTAAGTTTTCCATAGAGAAAGAAGTCACATGTCGCCAAGACAACAAAAGACAATAAATGTGTGAAGTGATAAAAGACGA
>NW_016217686.1:0-1610 GCF_001687245.7 Rhagoletis zephyria | reverse complement strand
TTTGAAAAAGTATGGTAAAAGCGGAAATGCAAGAGTACAGAATACAAGTCTTTAGTAAGACGACCCCAATAGAGCCGGTATCGAGGCAAATGCTCAGCAAAATGTAACATGGAGACTCCTTCGGAGCTCGAATTTTTAATGTTTTTGAGAATGTCAATCGCCTGGAATTGCTGGACTTGGAGCTGTGCTTGAACGCTAGGCGCACGCCGTGGTTGTTTATTAAAGACATGGGCAGGCAGCAAATCCCAACAGGGTATAACTATGGAGATGTATGTACATATATGACCTCAGTAAAGCCGAATTTTTGGGGTTCTATTAGGAGCCCAAAAGGTCATGAAACAAACATATGTACATTGTACGCATGGAAAGTGCTAGGGTGTAGTTCTCGGGAAACATCGCTTATAGTACCTTTGCATTAAAAATCAGGCAAAAGCTTTGAGCCATGGGCACTATTGGAGGAACAATGTTATGTTTCAGTATGACAGCTAGGAATATACACCAATCACCGACGGCCAAATGGCCAACTGTGGTCACCATCAGCAAAGGCCTTTCTCTATTTTTTTGATACCATCCACGCACTCCGATTTGAAAGTTAGCACAAAGCCTTTAAAGTACTTCTGATAAAATGTGGCATATTAGGTAAACTGGAATCTAAAAAAAAAAATTATGTAAATTTTTCTATCCGCAGCCTTAACAGTTGCTTTTGGTGCCAGGGCGGTAGCATTTTTTAGAGGCTCGTTTCTACAAACATTATGAAATTATCCTACCGCTAAGCTAAGCGGACAGCNAAAAATTTTACTAGGCAATACTTTAAATTTGCAATAATTATGAATCCATTTTATTCGTGATGTTATTTTTGTAAAATAAGTCTTTTGAATTTGTATGTACACTGATTAAGTTGAGTGACATTTTGACCAGTTTTGGCTATTTTTCTTTTGTTTATTTAATGTTTATAACTTTATAATAAAAGTCTAGCACATTACATAATCAGCACCACCTCAACGCGATTATCTGCGTCCTGAAATTTTCACTTTGCATACCTAAAATTTTTCTAAAGAATCTGAATAAGAAGTTTAAAATATTTGCGTGCAATTTCTAAAGTCTTTTGAATTTTTGTAATTTGTGCAATTTGTAAATAAAAAAAACTAGTCAAAATGTCACTTAACTTAATCTCCTGACCACAAGCGTGCATAACCACTTAAGCATTTCCACAGAAAGTTTAATATCGGTGATATTAATCAGTCCACAGACCTCTCATCAGTTATATGAGGTCAATAAATATATCGCTTTACTACTTAAATACCTATCTTTTAAGTATTGTCATAAACGCTCTTTCTTGCACACTCATTGACCACACATCAACCGTTCAGACGCTGACGGCAACACGATTCGATTAAGGAGGGTTTTCAAAGCTTCTCTATAAATTATTACTTATATTTTTTCGATCATATCGTCATTCTATGATTTGTATTTTCGATCACATTATAACTGTGATACCGGAAAAAATTCTCAAAATCGAAAGTTGAATCATCTTTGCTACCCAAATGTGAGTGAGGAGTTCGAAACCCCAAAAAGCCCCTTGAGTCCGTATATACGCCAACTGTCGCACT
>NW_016217685.1:0-1610 GCF_001687245.7 Rhagoletis zephyria | reverse complement strand
ACATACGCGTACTGCGGATTATTTTTATATATCTACATACTTACATATGTACATATGCAATACATATACATACATAAATTAATAAATGAAAAATGTTCTTAGAAGCAGAAACAGAAATCCGCAAGGTGAATCCTCAACATTTTTTTTCGTTATTTTTAATGCATATTTCATGCAATGCGGAAGTATTTAATGCTATTATTTAAAATTTATTAACTAAATAAATTTGTAGAGAACTTAATAACGATATTCATGCAATTTAAGGAGTCATGCAAAGTTTAAATGGAAAAAACTGAAAACTAAACAGAGCTCGGATTCTTTTGCTTCCTCTCACTTTCCTTAATTTTTCCAATCGCCGGTTTGATTAAAATTCGGCATTGGCAGTGTTTAACAATTTCAACAATTTGAGTATAATTTCAACGTTGCATCGCAAGAATAGAGAATTTGCAAGTCGGCCAATTTCTCCTGACATTTTAACCCGAATAGACCTAAAGCCTAAATTAACGTCTTTCTAGTCCCCATGATTTTAGTATTCAAGCAAGGACAAACGATGCAGTGAAAATCCTTTTCAAGGACTCGAACAAAATCTTAGCGCCTTCTTGTAGTGATTTTAAGCTCTCAAATGATTCTACAATATATCTTGTGGGAGTTTCATTTACCACAGTCATTGCAAAGAGTCTCCTATAAGAACTGAAATGGTTTCACACCTTGAATCCATGAAAGAATTATAATATCTTTGAGTGAACCCAGCTTAGTGGTTTGTTCCATTTTTAAGTACTATCACCAGCCTTGATGTGCTACTAAAAGAATCAATGCCACTGGAGTATTCTTAAAATGAGGCCATTTTCTTATTGTCCTTTTCATGTGGTAAGCGGTCACGTTGCCAGTTTATCTCGGAATTTATCTACTATGAAGTTCTTTTTTCCACCTGGAAACACGTGTGTGGCTAAGGGATGGACGCGGTCGATAAACCATATACAAATTGACATGTAGTATAGCCACGAGACTCCTTCTTTGACACCTATAATCAGAATATTCCGGTACCCCATACATCCCACAAGCGGCAACCGGTTTCAATGGATGTAACCTCTGTGGACCGCGTCGCCTTCAGAGACGTATTTGTAGAAGTATTGACAGCAAACACCCAGCCGAACTCCTCCTCATGGCATACCCATTGCAAGTGGATAATATAACGACTCCTACTCTGTAGAAAAGTGAAGAGGAACAACGACTGCTCTGGCTTCCAGGATGCACTCCCTCGTGTAAACATAGTATACTTGTGTAGTGGTTGCGCCCCTCAGAATCTATGTATCCAGCCGCAAGTGAGGGCGTGAGTACCGCCTAAAGTGTGTCCAGGGTGGTCGAAGTCTCGGTAGGTATTCTTCCCGTCATCCCCCTAATTCTTCGCACTATAGTATTCAAGTCGACATTTACGACAAGAATGATTTACTGTCATTGATTAAATGTCCACATCCATTTCAACAAACATCCCTTTGTAAAACCCATAAGACCACCGCAGAGAATCGAATATGATTTGTAGATCTTGTTGAAGCACTTTGTTCAACCTAGTAGGAGCATATTTTGCGTTTTCTACCATTTTTAATTGAGGTTTA
>NW_016217684.1:0-1610 GCF_001687245.7 Rhagoletis zephyria | reverse complement strand
TTTCGAACTTCAAATGCAACTAAAACTTCAATCCAGGCGGATATAAATATACAAATGCAAGCGACGAACATTTCAAAAATGCACCATCAACCCAAATACCGCNATTTGAGAAGTACATTTTTAAGCTAGGCGACTTAAGATCAATAACAATTCTTCCTTCTATTGCTTTTTTCAGTAACCTTGCGTTAACTTAACTCTGCGGAAATTCGCTTTGTAGAACTTTATACGAGTTATGTTAAATTTACCAGCCTCTTTCATTATTCTTTAGCGATCGTTGACATGATCGTTGACTGGACGTTTTCGAACTTCAAATGCAACTAAAACTTCAATCCAGGCGGATATAAATATACAAATGCAAGCGACGAACATTTCAAAAATGCACCATCAACCCAAATACCGCCGTAAAATCTTAAGCTTAACATATTTTCTGTATAAAATAACGGTTAAACTGGTTTCAGGAGTGAGACTAATTAGACGAGCCGTTCGACTGTGACTGAGTTGGAGCGCAAAGAGGGATATTTCCATACATACACCCCCAGTCATTTGCATAGCACACCCTTTGGATCCGGAGTATGTACAGTTTTGTTTGTTTAATATTCGTTTTTTTTTTTTTTAATAAAAATGTAGCATATTCTATGTGAAAATCCGATTTAAAAATTTTATACAAATTTAAAAAACATGCCAACAAAGGGATGTGCTATCCTAATGACCTACAGTGTATGAGCTAATACATAATATTTTTAGAAAAATTTCGGGTATGCAGTTTTGTAGCTCATGCAATTTTGGTGTAACAAAGTGCAAGTTTCAAAACAAAATACTATTGATTTTTGACAACTTTTTGTTTGTGGACAGTGTCATGCATTTTCTTCCATACAAAGTATGCTCAACAAAATTTTTATACTTATGGAAGAAAGTGTGCAGTTCATCAATCATTTTCAGGATCCTCTAAAGTTAGACAAATCAGTCTGAGAGATTTTCCCGACGCTAGTGCACAATCCTAAGCGTGGATGCGATCGAAGTGATGCACTTCAACACAAGAGAGGTGAGAGTGCATTGCCCTGAGGGCAGCATTTGCCAACTTTTTCCAAAGGTCATATTCCTATCACACAATCAGCAATCTGTACGTAAAACTTTTTGTGGGACATCAATATTTACTAAATGGAAAGTTTGTTTTTGGAGAAACCAGTTTCCACCGTTTTTTTTTCGATACCTATAGGCAGTTTTTTGAAATCTTGATTTTTCGAATATCGAAAATCGAACAAACCGACTTTCTGCACTTCATGCAAATCTTGACTTCCCAACAAAAGCTTTGAGTTTTTCGAAGTTTTCAAATCTTTTTCCAGTTTAAGGGAAACCACTAAATAGCTTTAAATTATATTCTATATTATGTGAGGATGAACAGTATATCATATATGATTCCAATAAATGAATGTATGACGCTCAAACGGTTTCTATATGTTTGGCCGAGCTTCTCCTCCAATTCGTGTTCTGCTTCTTGATGTTGTAACACAAATGGAAAGATTTACACTTTTACTCCACCTCCGAAGAAGCGCTTTTACATCAGAAGTACACTCGAAGGTTTGCCATTGTCTGCCGAAGGGCGACCGATA
>NW_016217683.1:0-1610 GCF_001687245.7 Rhagoletis zephyria | reverse complement strand
CTTGTTTTAATTACTTTTTAATAAGCAAATTGTTTCAAACACTTTTTTTAATTTTTTACTTTTTACACATTACTTTTCTGATGATTTGTTTTTTCATTGTTTTAGTTTGTGTTTAATTTGTTATTCATTTTAAAACAAAACGTTTTTAATTGACAAATGCTTTTAAAAATGCCTTTCTAATTGAATTCTTTATACTTGCTGCCTTTTTCTTTCAACAATTTTTTTATTTATTTATTGCACATTTTTTTAGTTGTAGTCCCAGTTTAGTACAAATCTTCAACCGGTTGTTCTTGGCCAGATAGATCACATTCTGTAAAACAAAGATGAGCAATCAAACCAATTCAATAAACCAATCGTTTCTTGTTTTGTTTAATAATTAATAATTGCAATCAATTACTGAACTACCAGTAGTTCACTATCATTAGTAGTATGATACTAATGAAAAGAAAATGCCTCAAGTCTGTATTTTTTTCTTTTTGTTTTGACAATCTAAAAATCATTTATTTATTTGCATTTTTGACAAATTCTTAGGAATGCATTAATAGCCAGTCTTTCTTGTACTGTTGCTAGTGGCAATGGAACGCTAATGAATACCTCACAGTAATCAACGTTTTAATTGCACAACTAATTGTCATCTGCTATTTGATTTTGTTCAAAATTAATGCTAACATCATATAAAAGATTTTTGTATTTTTTTATCATCAAATTTGTGTTTTAATATTTCTGTTGTTTTTTGTTATTTGTCCAATTAACAACAATAAATATAATTTTTTACAAATGTTTATTATTTCCACAATATTAGTATAAAATATTATTAAAAAACTAAAAAAGTTTAAAAATTATAAATTAAATGATTTAAAAAAGTATTTAGTTTACCAAAATTGAAAATTTTTCCAACATTAATATTGTTATTCAATTTTAATTTAAAATTTACTTTTTATAAAGCTTTAAAAAATTTTAAAACAACTTTCAAAATTATAACCTTTTTAGAGCTTGAATAAATATTCCTGTGCAGCTGTACAAAATAAAACAAAAATTTTTTAATTTTTTGTTATAGTTCATTGAGTACAAACAATTTGGAGAAAATTCAATTGCTTGGCACACACACTAGTACACAAACAAGCCAATCTTAGTTGTTGGCAATCATTAGAAATGTCAAACAAAAAGTCACTGTGTCTAAACTACTTGATAAACAATCAAAACTTGCAATGTTGGTGTTGCAACCACAAGTAGACACTTGTTTTTTGCCGTATTTAGTGTGTCAGTAATTAGAATATTAATTGAGCAATCAAAATGTCTGCACTGTTTTCTCTTTTTTTTCATTTTCTGTCAACAAACCAAACACAACAACACTGACCAATACCATTTAGTTGACAGCAATTTTGTTTATTAATTTGCGGAAATATTCGAATTCCTTTTGCAAACTGACATTTTGTTTTTTGCGGTTGTTTGTCAAGTAGTTTTTATTGAAAATCATATAAATAATTAACCAAAAAATAAAAATGTTTTTGCATTTTTATTTTTATTTTAATAAATTTTAATTTAATTGTTTATTGCTATGTTTCAACAATAGAGAAAAACAGTAAAGTAAAAGCGCATTATAATTTAAA
>NW_016217682.1:0-1610 GCF_001687245.7 Rhagoletis zephyria | reverse complement strand
AAATTGGGGTCAGTCATGTTTTTCAGGCATATCCGACACTTGGCCAAGAGCGAAAAATATACGACTAAAAAACAAGACAACAATTTTCTATCGCACTTTAATACATCCCGCATAGCTTTTATTTGGCCACGAATACATATACACATATATGTACATACATATGTATGGGTGTACACATTTGTTTTGTTCGTTATTCACTTTTAGCCATTTAGATCAAAGCCAGAATGAATTTTTACTATACTACACATACTAACATACGAGGGAGGCTTAAATGGGTTAAAAGCTGTAATTGGCAGCGATTTTTCAAAAATATGAAAGACCCAGCCAGGCGAGGTAAATAAAGAAAATGCAGAAATACTCGCATAATTGAATTCGTTGATTTTATCAAAAGGATTTGAGTTAAAGTACGCTGCAGAGAAATGCAGGGAAATATAGATGGAAATTTAGGGTTAAACGGAAAATGTTTTAAGGTGAAAGCTGTTCGTTGAAACAACGCTTTTGTATAGTATGGCAAGACGGGCGGAAGGTATTTAATACCTGAGTAAGTAAATGCTTTTTATCCTGGTTTCACGAAATCGCACCCATCCTTCGAAAATTGCGATATTGGCGATAGGACGCGGGGAAGAGCTCAAACTACGGGCGTTCGACTATGCAAGTGTTGAAGTGCTTCGATCGCTGTCGTTGTTAAGTAAGTAAGTTGGGTCATCACATCAATAGTCAGATGGTAACGAGAAAAAGTCTGTGACTATTAGGTAGTAAGCGATGGAGTTCCTACTGAATGAATTTATGACTAAATGTCCAGTGTCTCCGGCATTACCTCATTCTTTACGGCAGAACTTAAATGCAAAGTTCTATTTTGGACGCGCTATTAATCAGCCAACTGTAGATAGATTTTATGACCGATTGGCTATCTGAAAAGGTCTAAGTCAATTATGGCTAACAGCCTTAGTTATGATGAGAATTTTTCCCAAAGTAGCCACTGCCCGTGGACAAAACTTTGACTCCGTCTGGGACGGACCAGTGTAATCCGAGTTGGTGACTAACGGATCCCTTTTTACCAATATTTCTTTTAGGGCGACATTGCTCCGGGTGCATAGCTTCATGCATGTGGGGGATCGCCTTCCACCAAGGTGTGACCAAAAACTATGTTTTTGCTTCCGGTTTAAGCAGCTCTTTGAATTCCGGTGTCTACACCAAGTATCCTCTGGATAGCAACCGATCACCCATTTGGAAGCGACCTAATTGTGAGAAGGCGAGCCATCAGCAACGGGTTGTGCCCTGGGTTTGGGAACCGCCATGTAAAAACCACTACCAATGAAAGGTAAAAGAAAGCCTCGCATGAGATCCCCTTCTTTTGATGACGACCACGGCAAACGAACAAAGGCCAACGATTTAAGGGCATGATTCTGAAATGTCCGGGGCTCTTAATGGAGAAGGTACCTCCGCTCGGCTGGTTGATGTCCTCAAAAGAAAAAAAAGGCTGACATTACCGCCATACAAGAAATCCGATGGACGGAGAATCACAAAAAAATGCTTAAGGCCTTGCGACGTCTACTATAGCTGCCACGTAAGGGAGCGCAAATTCGGTGTTGGATTTGTGGTGGGAGAGA
>NW_016217681.1:0-1610 GCF_001687245.7 Rhagoletis zephyria | reverse complement strand
ATGGCGCTCGTGATTAAAAATAAATTATTGCCTGATTTGCTTATAAATTTGAATTTTATGAATATTTAATTTAAATTATTCACTTGTTAACTTCGGTGCCAATGTTGTGTATTTTTATGCCTATTTTAATATTTACATATGTATTTATGCACATTAGGGTGATCCTTAAAAATATCAACACCATGCGACACCCCTTTACATTGTTCTGTGTACAAAATAATTACATCAGCGCAAATTTCAATATTTTGAAGCATTTTTAGAAGGCGCTACCAGGGTTTGAAATCAATTTTTTTTAATTGCAAAAATTCGATTTACCTGCTAGAACTCAGCAGGCTTATGAATAAGTTTCACTAGGCTGAGTTTTAGCTGATTAAAGTCAATACTTTGTCCATTTTTGAGATTTCTAAAAAAAAATTAAATTTTTTCAAATCGCGGATGGCTTTATTTTGTTTATTAGAATAAAATAAAGTGGTGCCCATACAAAATTTAATGTGATATTTTTAAGGACCACCCTAATTTACATATATATTATGTATTTCGAACCATCTTAATATGCATTTATGTACAGCTTTGCTTAGCTTTGNGAGCTTTTGTCATCTTTCGGTGAACTTCTGCTGGACCTGCTTTCATGGACGTAGAACTGAACAAGTTACCGCCTCATCTGTATGAAGTGTGATATACCATCGAAGCAGTTTTGAAGAGAACGAAAGCATTTTTAAGCAAAAAACACAGCCGACTTCAATTGTCATATATAAATTTAGGAGTACCCTTAGTTTCTGCCAAGTTAGTATGAGACCACCTTACCGATAAAAAAAAAAATGTGAAGAAATCGGGTACCATGGTTATGCGGTAACATAGATAAAAAATAGAAATAAAAAGTCGGACGAATTTATAAACTACTCTTTTTTGAAGTCGGTTGAAATATGAAAGTCTGAAGGTAGAAAATCAGCCGATTTCGATAGGTGCGGCTAAATATGCCGTCCCAGCTGCAAAAACAGAAAGCCACTATGGGAATCTAGTGCTGGCGTCTCTGAGCTTAGTTGGTCTCTTCAATTTTTGTGGTCGGTGATCACACGATCACAGTATCCGAACATCAAGCGGGAGATTTAAAATAAATATTTGACCTACAAACGGCCTCTAGAGGTCACTTTTTTCAAAGAGGAGTAAAAAAAAAATGTTATTTGAACTGAAGTGGTCTTGATTTAGGCGCCGCCTAATTTGCCTTGATAACTGTTCCTTTGAGTTTTTGCTTGACTATTGCCCACAAATTTTCAATTGGGTTAGCATCAGGGGACTGTGATGACTAATCCAACATTTCAACCACATTTTGCTGTTTCCCCCACTACGCACTTTCGGCATCGATGCTTGGGATCGTTGTCTTTTTGTAAAATCCAAGATTGGCCAGTTCTTCCAAACATTTTCTCAGCTGATGGTAGTAATGCTTTTTGGTAGACTTTATTCATCAAATCTGCATTTAAATTTACAGTAAACGCAAATAGGCGGTCAAATAATTTTTCTGAGAATCAGTCCCAAGCATGAACCCTAACTGGGTGCTTAACGGTTCGTTGAAGTTGTCGATTGTCAGCAGTACACCGGTCACGCTTTTATTA
>NW_016217680.1:0-1610 GCF_001687245.7 Rhagoletis zephyria | reverse complement strand
AATACATAATTTAGATTTAGAGAATATTTTTAGCAATTTATTTGAGAAATATAAAACATTTAGTTTATTGTTTGTATTTTCGTCGATTTCAAATTTGCTACCACAAAATAATTGATATCAAATAAAACACCACTTTGACGTAAAATTTTCGAGTGACGAAAGCTGAACTAGAAACACAAAATTTATGATATCAATTTCGTACCTTTCAAACGTACGGAAAATCTTTTTTTATTTATTCGGAACGTTGCGAATCTCCGTTTACTGCTAGAAACACAATTAAAAAAAAACAGAACTTTTGCAACGATTCGTATGAATCAAAAAGATTTTCCCTACGTTGGAAAGGCAGTTAAAAAATGCGTATAATTTTCGTCACGAAATTGATATCATAAATTTTGTGTTTCTAGTTCAGCTTTCGACACTCGAAAATTTTACCTCAAAGAGGTGTTTTATTTGATATAATTCATACAACCAAAAAATGTTAAATGATCCCATCTCTGTGCCTAAAGCTGAGATCCCACGATTGCCGCAAATGGACCAATCTGGAACAATTTTTATTGTGCTGTATTGGGTACAATAAAAAAAATTGTCCCAATGAAATTCTGTACAGTCACACGGTTGCCTCTTTTTATACAATTCTCATTGCCGTAAGTTGGCGAAAAGCAATATAGTGACAATAATTGCCCCAAATTTATCACACGATTGTTCGAGCATGCGGCAATTGTGACCATAAAGTGTTGCGCTGACCTCTAGATTCTGTTTTTTTCTCTGTTGTGTAAAAATGGCGTATTCTTAATAAAAAAAAATAAATCAATTGCATCTGCTTTGTATATTGCGGGCTCATTTTGTGCAAATTTGTTGTTGTTTGAAAGCAAAGAAGCAAAAACTTGTGCCCAACGAAAACTCACGCATTTATTTAGAAGTTTGATTGTATAGTTTTTTTATTTTTCGACGATAACTGCAACGTGCTATGTGGAGTTCAAGTTGCAACAGTTTTCTTTTTAATTTTGTTACGTAGAGGTTTTTTTATTCATTACAAGTAAAATGGGTGCAAAAGCGTTATGTTTGTTTAAATGAAAGTTGCGAATTTACATAATTTATGTTTGGAATTAAATTTTGTAATTATATGTACAGCTCGAAACAAAAGATAGCACCTTAACATTTTGATCAGTCTTGACTTTTTTCTTCTGTTGTTTAATGTTAATTTTTTCCTATAAAACCATAGCTCATTGTCTAGTAAAAACCACATAAGTCCAAATTCCAAACTTTATACAAAAATTATAAACATATCTTAAAATTATGATCACAATTCAATGGTTTTTAATTTGGGTTTCTAGAAAAAATTTTGTTTTGCAGTTTACAAAGTAATTTACAGAGAAGAAAGTGCATAATACCGTCAGCTAAAAAAATTATAAAAAATCAACAGGATCTTTTAGCAACTTCAAACCTCACCTACAGCCCACGACAAAGCAGTAGAACCTCAACATTTTGACCAGTCTTGACTATTTTTCTTCTACTTATTTAATCTTCATTATTTTCGTATAAAAGTATAGCTCATTGTCTAACAAAAACTGCATAAATCCGAATTGCAAGCTTTATACAAAAATTATAAA
>NW_016217679.1:0-1610 GCF_001687245.7 Rhagoletis zephyria | reverse complement strand
TGGCCGTTGCGTGCTAAGGGGTTCTGTAGCAAACGGTGCCAAAACATATAAATCAGGGACCGAGAACGCGTTCCGGCTTCGGTTTAGTTCCGCATAAGAGCAAAATGTTATGTCAAGCGCGTTTCCGAAGAAGAACCAAACTGGAACAAAAGTATTGAAAACAGTTTGAACAGGAACAAAATACCCGGCAACGTTTTCGTAAGAAACAAAATGTGAACAAAACTATCGGAAACGTTCTTGAAAAGAACAGCACGAGAAAAGCACTTTCGAGAACGTTCTGAAGAAGAAAAGAATGAAAACGAAACTTCTGAAAATGTTTCCGATGAGAACGAATGTATTGAGAACACTTTTCAAACGAGGATCAATTAAGAACAAAAGTCTATGGAACGTTCTGCTCTAGAGAATAAAACGAGAACAAATGTTTTGTGAACTTAATAAAATCGTTTCAGTGATAACCACGATTGTTAATTCTAAGCCGAAGGAAAGCTTATCATAGGAGGAACAATTTTTATTTTTCTATGCAAAAAAAAAAAAAAAAAAGTTCATGTCTTAAGTTTTTCGTTAATTTAATTTGTATAACAAACTTTCTGCTCTTTTTTGATTAATTTTAATATTCATACATTTCAAAATAATGCAACGCTATGATAAGCGTTTTGTTCCCGCTTCCATTTTTCGAAAATAGTTTAGAGACGATGAACATTCCTGAAACTTTAGTTCCCAAATTGTTCTTAGAAAGAAAGTTTCTTAAACTTTTGTTTTGTTCTTTTCTAGAATATTCCGTTGAGTTTTGTTCCCGTTTTATTCTCTTGAATAACCAAAATAAATTTTTTTCCATGCCACCTATGGCAGATACTGCTCGTTAAAGTCGTTCTAATAATTTGATATAAACTTGGATTTTGAAAGAAATGAAAACTTAAAAGCGTANCATACATTTCAAAATAATGCAACGCTATGATAAGCGTTTTGTTCCCGCTTCCATTTTTCGAAAATAGTTTAGAGACGATGAACATTCCTGAAACTTTAGTTCCCAAATTGTTCTTAGAAAGAAAGTTTCTTAAACTTTTGTTTTGTTCTTTTCTAGAATATTCCGTTGAGTTTTGTTCCCGTTTTATTCTCTTGAATAACCAAAATAAATTTTTTTCTATGCCACCTATGGCAAATACTGCAGTGTTAAAGTCGTTCTAATAATTTGATATAAACTTGGATTTTGAAAGAAATGAAAACTTAAAAGCCGGTTNTTGTTTTGTTCTTTTCTAGAATATTCCGTTGAGTTTTGTTCCCGTTTTATTCTCTTGAATAACCAAAATAAATTTTTTTCCATGCCACCTATGGCAGATACTGCTCGTTAAAGTCGTTCTAATAATTTGATATAAACTTGGATTTTGAAAGAAATGAAAACTTAAAAGCGTATTTTTTTTTTATGCTGCCTTCCTTACGTTTTAAAACAACTTTTTAATTTTTATAAGATGTTAATAATTTGTTCGTTTTCTGCAAACCAACTTGTTTAATTCTGTAAACATTTGTATGAATAAAGCTTTAATCGTTCAGCGGATGGTTTTTAGTCTACCGCATTTTGGTTCACTTGAAACAAAGAAAACATAGTATGGCAA
>NW_016217678.1:0-1610 GCF_001687245.7 Rhagoletis zephyria | reverse complement strand
CTGCAGATGCAGCGATGTCCATGGTTGTCTTCTGTATTGTTTTAATCACGAAATTGACCTGGAATGGGATGTCATACTTAATAACCAGCGAGAAACTTAAATCAGATTATTTTATCAGCCAAGCATTTAGCTTCATGTTGGACGGTAGGATATTTCAAATCAGAGGAAAAGAAAATCTCCACTAGAGCTTCTTAAATTTATTTTGCCTTATATTTAGACTTTAACCATCTAGTCTGTTCTTCCAACGAGTTGTGCTTAATAGTTTGACGGTGTGATTTTGGATATGATTTTTGAAAATGGTCCATCTCTGGGCAGATGCTCGGTATATAAAGTAGATGCGCTGAAGTACACCAAACAGCGTGATGCATGCTTTGGATGAAGGGGCAGCATCGTGCTTCACCAAATTTAAGGAATTCAATCCCCATGGACAAATTGTGCCCTCGGATTTAGTTCGATGACCCCGGCATGATCTCCTTTGTTTTGTAAATAACTAATATTTATGTTGTTGTCAGTTCCCCTCCCCCATCTGTCGACGATGAAAAGTTACATTCGAAAATGTTATGCAATAAAAAAAACTTAAATGCTATCTCAGAATTTTTCAATCGTTGCCGTCAAGCTCAACAATTGTTAGGCCTAGGAAAGATGGAAAAAATATAGAAAGGGGTGAAGGGTGAACTTGGTTTCATGTGGACAACTTTCACACACGAAATAAATCTAGGGTACGGCAGGGTCTGGCTAAGTACTTCCGAAGAAACGAGAATTTTTCGAGGCAGTTTAGGCTCTTCCTCTGGTGATAGTGGTAGAACTTTTGTAGGGGAACTCCNGTCTGTAAAGCGCTGGGTTCAGTGATTTGCGGTTAAACGTAGTCCTGTATATCGTCCTATAGCTGAAAGAGGTGGCTTAGGACATGTCTTGCAGGAAGTTATGCTCCAAAAAAGTGCCCGTTCGGACGTTGGCGTTAGTGACAGCCTACCAGAAGCGGCTTGTTCACCATCATCTTGTTTTCTAATATTGTGCTGTATATATATTGCTGGTGGATCCCTAAGGAAAAGTTGGTCGATTCTGTGGCAGCAAAGCTCCTTCAAAATCGTTAATATCCGAAGTAATGAAGTCAACAATGTGTTTAGTATCCTTGACTAACACCAACGTCATACTTTTCTGACTTTTTGGACGAAAAAACGCTCATTCCTTCACCAGACTTGATGATCGGCTCGGAAATGCAAATAACCAAGCTGATACTTCTTTCTTTACAGCCTTCGGTTTGTGAACTCGCAAGCCTAACTGACTAATGTACCTTAACTTAAACCAACAAAATTCTGAATAAATTTTTCGTCAGAAGTTGTCTTCGTATTATTTTTAGTGTAATTTCTCACAACACACATACTCCACTGCACGTCAACCCACTTTAAAGTTTTTTCTTATTAATTTTCAGCCACTTTTATTATTTAGTTAATTATCCGCTGCTTGGCGCATGCGCCACAAAATCATGGAGCTGCCATCAGCTAAGTGTAATCAAAAATGAAACAATGGAGCACACAGCAATACACACACACGTTGCTGGCGTTGCAACTCAAGGGCATGCAGAAATGCTGCCATTGTTCTTATGCTTA
>NW_016217677.1:0-1610 GCF_001687245.7 Rhagoletis zephyria | reverse complement strand
GGGGCATTTTTAAGCCCAAACGGTAAGCGAGTAAATTCGTATTTTCCAGGTTTGATCGAAAATGCTGTTTTTTCGATATCAGATTCCTTTAGAGGTATCTGGTGAAAACCGCTTTTCAAGTCCAATACGGAGAAAAAGTTGCTTTCTCCAAGATTGGAAATGACCTCTGATATCTCGGGTATGGGGTACCTATCGGCCATTGTAACCGAATTCAATTTCCTTAGTCTATTACCAGACGATACTGCTTGTTACCCTCTGAATCTGGTTTTTTTAGGTACAACCCATACTGGTGAATTGTATGGAGATCTGGATGGTCTTACAATACCATCATTTAGTAATTTTTTTACCTGTAATTCTACTTCGTTCTTTAAAGACGCTGGATAGGGGTAGAATTTTGAGTATACAGGCGAGTCATTTAATGTTCTAATTTGTCCCAAGACCTTGGTGGTGTATGTTAGCTTTTCATCTGGTTCGGAGAAAAGATTGGGATATGTATTTACAATATTTTTCATAATGTCCGTTTGTTTAGAGGATAAGCCTTGCACTGCTGCCCGTGAAAATGTTGACTTGGCATTTGCCATTTACTGGTATGCTCGCCTTTCATTCATGCAATTCTTAGAGTCGAGTTTCACATTGCTGTGAGAACGACTTCAGCTGGGTGTTCACTTGCTGATTCAGCGTCTGGCTTATCTAGTGCTGTTGTTATGGTAAGCTTTGGTTATGATTGTTGTTGTTGGAATTATTGCTGGGTGCTAACTGCTCTGGAATTATTGTTGGGTGCTAACTTATACTCAAAATACGATCTACACTTTTCTTCCAGGAATTAAATTCCGCAGGACGTCCGGAGAAATCCTTGAGACACTTAACTACATCTGGGATTTTATCTAAATCTGCCAAATTACCCCGATGCCTATCCTCAATTGTTTGGTCTATTGCCGAACTTAAAAAGGCATTTGGATTGAGAGTGGCCTGTACTACTCCTGGTCCCTGTTGCTGCAAAATATCTGTTGCTATGTTAGTTATTAAGGCCCTTAAGTCATCTATGCTTAGCTGCCTATCATTTACCGCCTGAGGAGGGGCAAGGGTGGGAGGGCGAATTAGGTTGTTTGCGTTTGCCATTTCGATTAATTTGAAATAATTTTATATATTTTATAATTATTTATTATAAAACCGGAGGATCCCCCTTTCGGTGGTGAATCGCGGCCTTTATAATTTTTCGGCCCTAATGTGGCTTAATATAAATTTGTCATATAAATTTGAGTACCCTAATTTGGGTGCTCATACATATATACCTTAAAAAAAAAAATTTTACTAATACCGCTTTTTCCTCTGCTTCCCAGGTGTCGATCTTTAGCTTATTCCACCCTTTTTTATGCTCTTTGCTGTAATAGTCGCTTTTTCCTCTGCTTCACAGGTGTCGATCTTTAGCTTATTCCACCCTTTTTTATGCCGCGCCGTTGGTGGTGGGTGCTAATTTTTCCTCGCTGTTTCCTTGTCTTCTCTTTTTGCCGATCTGCTGCTGCTTGTCTTATTATTGCTCAGGGGCAATAGGGTTTTCTTTTTGCGTAACTTTTATTCCACTTCCACTGCGCGCTTGGCCCGCTGAAGAA
>NW_016217676.1:0-1610 GCF_001687245.7 Rhagoletis zephyria | reverse complement strand
TGTGAAATGGGATTATCCGGAATGTATAAAGAAACGCAGCCATATATTTCTTTACGAAATAAAATTTAAAATAAATAACTTGGAGTGGGTTTTTCTTTTGATATAGGTTTACCGATACTTACGTAAACGTTTTTTATTCATCTCCTTCATAATGCATGCAGTAGAGGGTTTAGAAATAAATTGATAGTTTTTTACGAAGAAGAAGCAGCGAAAGCTTAACCACCCAATCAGTGTGAAACTTTAAACCAGTGGTGGGCACGCCATAGCTCACTGAGCGCTCTCCGAGCACGTGTGTGTTTCACACGTATACGAAGAGCGCCATCTGAGCAGTGCAATTAACGCACACAGTCTTACTTATTGAATCGTTTGAATGTGTTTGAATGCCGACCACAGCTTTAAACCATTAAACCTCCTATCATCATGTACCGTTTTCCTTCCGGTACAATATTGGGTGGTTACCCCCAGCAGAGGCATACTTGAACTACTAACATCTGTCATTAAAGATACCACTTCGAATGGTAACTGCTAAGCTAAAGCGATAAACTTTGTATGGGGAGAATATAATTTCGCTGGCGACAGATTTCAGTACTCGAAATTTTCTCAGGACAAGTTGGAAAGTGCAGTCCAAGATGTTGGGACCGAAGCTGCGCATACGTTGGGCAGCTTAACCGAATGTGTGGAGGTGAGCACTTCCTCTAGGCAGCTGCGACAGTGAGAATGCGGTGCCATCTGGTGAGCATATCGTTGCGGGTTTTTTAGCAAAAATCAATTCCTTTACCGTCTGTAGTTCACTTTCGGCCAAATATGCGGTGCAATAGCAATTGTCCTTGTTTTCGCCCGACGTTCGGTGAACTGTCAGGCTGTTGTTCTCTAAGAGCAGTCCGAAAGTCGCACTCGCATCGTTTTATTTTATCGGTGAACTTTCGGTCCCGAACGCGTTGAAACCAGTTACATATAGATATTAGTGGTATTCACTAAAGTGGGCGAGTGGCCTGGCAGTCTGGCAAAGGAGTAGATCAGCTCAATCAGCGACAGTTGACAACTCTTTTGCCAGAGTGCCAGGCCACTTGCTCAATTTGGTGAATACTCCTATTGTTGCACTGCACAGGGTAGTTTGGTGATCGAGCATCCTGTCACAGGACGGCTGTTGGTCTCTTAGATACCAGGTCTTTTACGATTTTTCACTCTCTCCTAACGATAATTCTTTTAGAACGCTTATTATGAAAGCAGAACGTGGAGTGGCGTGTGTAATAATTTTAACTGAATACTCTTTTACTACAATTTTCTCAATTCAAAACATAATGTTTTAAGCAGTAAACCTTTTTTCACGGAAATACTTCCGGTGAATTCACTAATTTGATTTACATTTTTAATAATTTAATTTATATGCTTATTTGACTTTTATTTATTGTGAAAGTTTATCAATGCATAATTAATCTAAAGTACACGCAGTCGAATTGAAGAAAAAAATCAAACTAAACAAAAACTCTTTGTGTTGAAAACAAAAACATAAAATATTTATTGAACAAGTAAAGCATTGAGCGATTGTTCATTTCAACTATTTATTTATCACTTAATTCATGCAAAATATTCTATTTACAATTTTCAGT
>NW_016217675.1:0-1610 GCF_001687245.7 Rhagoletis zephyria | reverse complement strand
CCGATTATGTGTTGAGTTATCTGTCAGTGACATGTGGCCTAACTCTGCATACTCGTGGATGAAGTCTCGATAATTCGTTAACATAGAAGGATTTCTTAGTAGCTTATGTTCCAGTGCTACTAACCTATTTGAACGCGAATTCATATGACTGGCCTAGAGATTCTGGGTTTCCCTTAAACGGCAAACGTACAATGAATTTGTTGCTGGTTGGACACCGCCTTGTTGTTCCGGAATCTTGAGGCTTCTTCCTTGAAACATTTTAACTGGTTCAGTATAACCTTCGAGTATCCAAAACTTTTGCAGCAGATTGTCTAAGGATAAATTATTACCCAATGTTATAAACGTCTTGTAGGCAGGAAGCATGGTATTTTTGATGAAAGCGATAAGATGATATTGTAGTCTGCGAAGATGCTGACTTCGTGGATGGAATTGGTCCTGAAACGATCCACCCTAATTTTGTCTTCTGGAGGATCGGTGACCTGTTGTCGTCTTTAATTTGACCCACAAGGAGCAGGGCGAAGAACAACCCTGCACCAATTAGACAATCAACTCTCTGTGGCTCGTGAAAACTATCATCTGCAAAATTGATGTTGTTTGGTATTTTGTACGCGCTCGAGGAAATTCGAACGTTTGGATATTGTGCTGTTATCGTTGGGATTATTACAGCCTCATAACTCGATGAGTAGTTCATGTGAAGGGATTTCATTGTTAACTGACTTGTATGTTGCCTTTTTGTAGATGTTGAACCTATGCCTATAACTTCGATGCTTCTTTTGACCCGTGCACTATGGGAAATTTGACACTATTTTGTGGCCAAAACTCTAAAAGTTGAGATATCAATTTAAAACTTGGCCCAGTAGTAGGACTAGTGTGAATCGTATCATGCCTCCATGAACTAAGAGGGAAGCCTGGTATTGAAGCCTTCGGCAATATTCCTTAACAATCCAAGCTGGAGTGTTGTTTTATTGATGAAGGTGGAAATGGCAGGATTACCGTACCAACACTACCCAAGCCAAGGTGTGTAGGCAACCGTGCCGATGGATGAATGGCCAGCGGGTAGTAAAAAATGGCTGGTCGCGTACGGTCCCCTCCGATGCCCGGGCAAGGTCGGTTGTGAGAAGTGCCTTCTCCACGCATCCCGGCTCTGCGGACGAGCGACGAACCCTTTCCGGACTACTNACTCGTGGGACCACATATGGAAAACCAAAAACTAACAAAAACCAAAAACCAACAACAGCAACATGAACAGCGTACTAGCGAACAAGGGGACGATGTAACGCTGTCAGAGGAGGAGCAGCTCCTCAAATCACCGAAGACAGGTAAGATGGTTGCAAGTACTCCTGGTGGCGCCAGCCATAGTACCCCAGTTGTACAAGCGCCAGAAACCAGCAGGGTGGAAGATGCCAGACAAAGTATCACCACTCTGCAAATAGTCAAAAATAGCACCGGTAGTGCCTGCCGTAGTACTCCGGACGAACAACCAACAACCAGCAAATCGGCGGCCATTGCAGGCAGCAATCCCGCCTCTATGAAAAGGAAACCCTCGGGCGTGGTCATGAGGCAGATGTATCAGAAGGCGCTGTATATGTTAGATAAAATTGACAAAAATG
>NW_016217674.1:0-1610 GCF_001687245.7 Rhagoletis zephyria | reverse complement strand
GAGGGTTTTCGAAAATATACGACAGCTTTTGAAAAGTCAATGACTTTTTAAGTTTTCCGCGTAGTAACTTTAAATGCAACGCTGCTTCTGTCAATTGCCTTCTGTTAATAGGCTACAAACTAATTTTGCGCAAGCCAATTACGCCAGTGTGAGCACTTTAAAGTAGTATTTGGTGCCGTTCAATCGCAATCAGCAAAAGTTTTTGCGCCATGGACGAAACATGCAACCACTAAAATGCACCAGAAGCCCAAGAAACATCAAAGCGGAGGGCTTCTGCGAGTGAACACGCACAAACAAAGAGCAGTGTGAATCTGAAAGGGTCCAAAATTACACAAACATGAAGGAGAAATCGGTCAAAGATAATCCTCGTGTGTTTTTTTTAATACATC
This sequence comes from Rhagoletis zephyria, assembly GCF_001687245.7. Lineage (NCBI taxonomy): Eukaryota > Metazoa > Arthropoda > Insecta > Diptera > Tephritidae > Rhagoletis > Rhagoletis zephyria. The sequence continues at coordinate 1,221 of NW_016217674.1, read as the reverse complement.
ACCGAAAATAAAATAGGGTTATTCTGGCACAGGGTTATTCTGGCAACTGCCTTTCAACTCACCATAGTCTTTCGAAATACAAAATTTAATGAAATTTAAAAAAGAAAATCTTAAAAAAAAAAAATAATCTACAAATTAAATTAGAAATAAAAAAAATATCAAAAACGAAGTAAGAAGTACTTAAAAATTAAACAAAAATTAATAAAATTATTTTTATTTTAAAAACAAAATCCTAAGAAAATTTAATCAAATTAAATAAAGCAAATATATTTTTCTTTTTAAATCAGTACAATATAAAAATTAAGGGAAAATAAAATTATCACAAAAAAAAATTAATTAATTTAAAAAAGAAGAAATAAGTAAAATATGTTTGTAAAAATTAAATGCAATTAAACAATGTTTTTAATCAATCAATCTAAAATTAAAAAAAAAATGAATAACAAAGAAAAAATAATTATTAAAAAAGAAAATAAGTCCTTAATAATTAAACTAAATAAAGCAACAATGAAATTCACAAATAAAACAAAACAAATTTACGTACTTAAAAAATTGAAATGAATAAAGTAAAATTCTAAAAATTAAATTTAGTTTTATAAAAGCTGTTTTTTCCTTTTTTAAACCATGAAATTTATAAGTAGGGGAAAAAATATTATAGGAAGAAAAAAATAAGTTCATTTTAAAGCAATAAATATGAATTATCAATACAAAAAAAAATTAAAGAANAAGAAAATTTCCGCTACCCGAGACTTAAACTGCGCTTTGTAGCGAGCTAAATGATAGACAAGTGCTTTCTCTCGAAATAGCTTTTCAATAAAATTTCAATTCTGTAATAAAATTTCAATAAATTATTAAATGACTACAAGGTGTTTTCTCGTGTTTCAATTCAAATGTTCTTCGCTGTATTTTGCATAAAACTTCTGAACACATCGTAAGTCTAAAATGAAAAGATCGCATAGTTTCCTACGCCGATTCCCCAAAAGAATGTGCAAAAAAGGAGAAACTTTCACCCACACCCCTAAAATAAAACTTAGATGTAAACTTTCAAAACGTGCGATACGCATAGTAAATTGGTTTTTGATTTCCTCTACCAGAGTCCGTTAGTTTAGACGCTGATAGCGTAGCCATTTCTTAGAACCAATTCAATTGCCACGCGCTTTGGTAAAGCAGCTACATTTTTTTAACGTCAATTTCCAGCTTTATTAGAATACAGAAAATCACTCA
>NW_016217673.1:0-1610 GCF_001687245.7 Rhagoletis zephyria | reverse complement strand
AAACTAGTTTGGAAGTAGTTGGAGAACTGGTTGCCGTTATTGTTGTTGTAACTGAATCCAAATTCCCCAGAGTTTTCGGGGATTGTTGCTGGAGTGACAGTGCTTGGCCAGATTTAAATCTGTGTAGTTCCCGTTACGTGAGCCCGACTGTCGTTAGAGCTGGTCAATACCTTAAGTGCAACTTGTTAGTCAAAATGTATGTGTATGTGTATTTTCCACAACTTAGCCCATGGCCTTGAGAATGGAAAGTACCGATGCATTTTCTCCAAGAGAGAAGTGAAGATTGTTGCCAGTTTTGAAGCCATCAGTAGAGAGTCTACAGTGTGCAAATCTGGGTTCAGTATCGAGGTTAAGTCAGCACTCAGCATTACGGAGCTCAACATTGTATTATCTCCTTAGCAAAAGCTACGGTGGCGTACTATCCATGGCATTTAAAAGACATTGAGGTCTAAGTCTTTCCCTTCAGCAATTTTCGCTTCACTCCAACCTGTACCTTAGCAGTACCTATTTCTTTAAAGCTTAAAGGTGGTAATTTTCGTTATTGGTGTTTCCGACAGGGTAGGAGTGTGATGTAATGTGGAACGATTTTCCGTCATCCCTTGTCAAATTTGGTTGGTCTTAAGGGCGAATGAAAATATTAACTGGTGGCAGGTTTGACTATGCATGCAGATCACGCCCAGATGTTCTTTGATCAACCAAATTTNTAGAGTCTGCTCCACCACACGACAGGTGCATAGCTGATTATAGGTCTTATCATAGAGGTGTAAATCCACAGGAGTCGTCTAGGTGACAGGCCCCAAGTTTTACCAAAGATCCGTTTGCATGGTCATAACGATGTTAAGGATTTGGAGGTATTTTGTTAAACTTGAGACTTCCATAAATGTTTACTGCTTTGGAAGAAATCTGACTACTTTTAGGGAATAAGAAACATTGTTGCTCCACGCTCTCGTTATAGTGAAGAGCATGAAACTAGTTTTAGTTGAGTTAGCGGACAGCCCATTCTCACTACATCAAGTGTCAATCATATTGAGTGTTCCTAGTGCTTTCCTGCAAACAACTAGTAGAGAAGGGCCTGTAATGGCGGCTATGTTAACAAGCAAAACTACCGCATCTGCGCATCGTAAAACCCGCACGTGATCGTCGAGAAGCTAATGCATAGTGACTGGTTGGTCTAGACTTTTGAGCGTTGGCATTATTTGCCCATATATATATATTTTTTTAATGCCACACGAAACGCCATTTCGGTTAACGGTGAGCGCTGCATAGGCATGATAAACGATTTTTTTTTGGCCCGAAATTAAAGACTCGGACTTAGATGATCTTTGGTTTCAGCAGGATGGCGCGCCATTAAACACAGCGGGACAAGTTCGGTAATCGTGTTATAAGCAGCCTGGGCGATGTCAATTGGCCACCGCGGAGCTTTGATTTGACGCCGTTAGACTTTTTTGTAGGTTCCATGAAGGGCCGATATTTTGCAAACAATCCATTTACGATTCAACGCCTTAAGGCGAATATCTAGCAAGCCATTCGTGAAATAGCGCCAGAAACCGTCATCAAGGTCTTCGAAAACTAGGTTACAGGATGCGCCGCTGCGAAGCGAGACATGAATG
>NW_016217672.1:0-1610 GCF_001687245.7 Rhagoletis zephyria | reverse complement strand
TCACTGTTCATCGTTTGTTGCGGCATGACTTTTGCTTTTTTCACACTGTAGTTTATTGTTGAACAATAAGAACGAAATTTCGACAGGGTTATACAAATTGACTCCAACAGGACAATTATGGAAACAGTATTGAAAGCTGTTTTCTGTCTTTTGAAAGAGTAATTGAGAGATATGCTAACGAGGAGGCCCCAGCGTAATTTTGTTGTTCTTTAAATAATAAAAAACTAAAAATTAAAAAAAAAAATTATATAAAACAAAGGAAAAACCAAATTATATTAAAAAAATTAGAAAAAGTTGCTAAACATTTAATGAAATAAAAACCAAAAAAAACTTTTCTTTTTTAAACAATGAATTCAAAAAGCAAATAATGGTTTACTAAGGAAAATAAAATAAATTTCTATGAATAAAACCAAATTAATTTTTTTAACATACAATTTAAAAATAAGAAAATAATTAAATTAAAACACAAACAAAATATATATAAAATAAATTTCTAATTATTAAACTCAATTAAGAAATATAAGTTTTGAAAAATTGGAAAAGAAATAAAGTTACATAAAAAAATCTGCTGCCCGAGGATCCGAGCTTCGGCTATTGTGTCTGTTGCAGCACCACGAGAAAAATAGTATATATATCTCCATTTGGAACATATTCTAGTGCTTTCAGTTAAAAGCTTTTGTTTTGTAATACTTTCGATTAAGAATAAAAAAATCTTTTCAAACCGCGTTCCCTACTGTCTTCGAATTGTCTCAAAAAATTTCACAATGATTTTTCACATTCTTAGCAGAGGAAAAATATGTTTGAGAGTGTGTATTTTCATTTTGATGTATAGGCAAGGGTGTGTTACAATTACCCGTAGATGAGTTTTTGCTGAGTGCTAAATTAAAAAAATACAATTATGTATTTCTTCGCGTATAGAACTTAGGTATTATCCAAATATTTTCTGCCTGTTTTATGTCATAATTTTTTTTATGAATTGAAGAGCAATCAATTCTTGATTATTTCTTTGTTGGTTTGCATACATAATATGTATACATACATATTGCCATTTATGTGAATTTGCTAACGAAAAAAAATAAATAAATGTGTGCACTGATAAAGGCATATGTACCTAAATGTCTATACATACATCTCACTTCCAACAAATTATCAATTCTTGATCATAAATTGCACAAGCAATAGACTATTGAGATGAATACAGAAATTTCTCTATGTTAAATTTTAATTGCTTAATTTTCGTGTTAATTCGATACATGCATTTATAGTTATACATATTTATGTATACATTTATATTTTTGCACTTGAATCTGATATATCACTTTATTAAACAATTGATGAAAAACGAGTTTTTCGGAAAAAAATGGAAATTCAATACAAATGTTTCATAAAAATTTACATTACCGATTATTTTTCACTCGACTGCCATTCACCGATATTTTGATTTGTTTATTTTTTTAATAGCTATAATAAATTTTTGTTTACTATGAATATTGTTGCACTTAATCAAAAATTATTACAATACGTTTATGGGCAGCACATGTTTCGAGTGCACTCGTACTTGTACACACACAAAATATTCATTAAAATTTACATACAAGCTTACATACATA
>NW_016217670.1:0-1611 GCF_001687245.7 Rhagoletis zephyria | reverse complement strand
GCGCTCGGAGGTTTCTTGGACGTAGAGGGCACTTTAGATGACACGGACAGTCTCTAATAGACAATTGCGTCTGGCGCAAAGGGTTTGAGAAAAACTCAAGTCACTTAATAGTAAACGTCCTTAAATCCAGAAACAGTGGATTCGCTCTAGGAGAGGAAAGAGTCAGATTCTTATCTGCGAAAGACTGGCCGCAGGGGCTATGTCCTAATCAGGGGTAGATTCGAATACACTATCTCCAACCTCCTTCAGAATGTTTTGAACATACTAATCGCCAGTTGGTGCCGTAAGAAGACTAGCATAGTCATTTTTTCCAGGAAAAGAAGAAAGGTCAAATTACTAGAACCATTCCTTCAAAGTGAAAAAATACACTTCTCCAAAGAGGTCGAATATCTAGTAGTTATCCTCGATGACAAGCTGTCACGAAATCCCCACCTAGATAAAACTATGCAAAGGGCCAAGCCGTAGACCATGCTAATATTGAGCTTAGGTACATACAGCTAAATAAACGATAGGGGGCCCAACATGGATCCCTGAGGAATACCAGAGTACATATGCACGAGGTTTGAACAATTATTACCGACTTTTACTTTTTGAAACCTGTCGCAGAAATAGCACTCTATGAGTTTTACTGCTGGTTTCGCTAAAGCTGGAATAGTTAGCTCTTTTTTGATACAATAAATTTTGATTAACAGAATCAAAAGCTTTAGAAAAATCGAAGAGACAAGTAGCGTTAATTAACTGACTAAAATATGCTTCGAATTTGAGTCAAATCCATGGTAAAATTATAAACAGACGAAGTAATAAAACAGCTTTCTCGTTATATTTTTATGACATTCGGCTATCTTATGGAAATTTTTAAAGGCAAATTTTCAAATATTTCTATTTGCACATAGTTCTTCTACTTTTTCTTTATTGGCGTTGTCTCGCCTAAGCGATTTTGGCACTTATTTCTCGCCATGAGCCAAATTTAACTTTTTATACACCATCTGACGCTTTTATTGGATGCATGTATAATCTGAATTTAAGTAAGATGATAGATACTACTTCGTAGGTTATAACCATATACCTGAAGCTACCGAGTTTTTTCAAAGTATTCAATTTTTCAGACAACTTCTCCACTTTTTCTTCGCGTAAGAATCTTCTTCACACAACTACGAACTGCGTTGATCTTTCCAACGAACAACATTAACAAGCATAGTGAATAGTGAATAGCTCTTTGTATGCTACAAAATATTTTGGTAAACAAGTGGCATACGTATGTACATGTGTGTGCTAAATCCGGATAAAATTGATAGTAGAAAATTTTCACCATTGTCAACATCAACAATCATTTGAATCCTACAGCCATCGAGTTGATTTGTCACTCTGAAATGGCCAACTCAAATTACTTATTACCGGCTGTAAAATGGCTGTCAAAATGGCAATTGAAACGACCATACGCACACGCACACATTCAAGCGCCTCTGCATGCCAAATCGCACTTAAATTACGCGTGTCCTTTTCGCTGCCCATTGACTAACTAACGGACACTTAAAATCGTTTATTACAGCTTTTGTCACTATTTTTTTTTTTGTGATTTTATACCAATTGTTGTTGCCTGTTGTTGGAGCA
>NW_016217669.1:0-1611 GCF_001687245.7 Rhagoletis zephyria | reverse complement strand
CACTCGTCGGTAATGTTTAGAGACAAATCGAGTAAACCTAGAAAAATAACACAGGGTGTTCCACAGGGTGGTGTCCTTTACCCGCTACTGTTTAACTTTTACATTTCAAAGCTCCCTCAAACACCAGTGGGAGTCTCGATTGTCTCTTACGCCGACGATTGCTCGATCATGGCGACTGGGAATGGAATTGATGACCTGTGTTCGAAATTAAACGGGAATCTCTCCGAACTTTCTCGCTTCTTCACTGCAAAGTGTCTAGCCCTCTCCCCTACGAAATCCTCTGCGACCCTGTTCACAACCTGGACGAAGGAGGTCAGGCTACCGCTGGGAATTTACGTCGATTACACACCAATTCCGACGGTGAATAATCCCAAAATACTCGGAGTAACATTCGACAGCCTACTCTCCTTCTCTGCGCACGCAACCGCTATTGACAATAAAGTACAGAGCCGCAACAAGGTCCTCAAGTCGTTAGCCGGCAGTACTTGGGGCAAAGACAAAGAAACGTTGCTGGCAACATACAAGGCAATAGGCCGCCCGGTTTTAAATTACGCAGCGCCAGTGTGGTCGCCGGGGGCTAGTAGGACGCAGTGGACGAAGCTACAGACTGTACAGAACACCGCACTCAGGACAGCGACAGGATGTCTCCTGATGTCGCCCGAACATCACCTCTAGGCACACCACCACCGGACATAGACGAGACGGAGCTTCATCTGCCTCGGGAGACACGAACGACACTAGCACAACTTCGCTCCGGCTACTGCAGCAGGTTAAACTCCTACCTGAGTAGATTGAATGAGGATGTGCCAAATGAGTGTCCGGCATGCGGAGAGACCCCACATGACTTGAAACATCTCTTCGCATGCCCGGAAACCCCGACAACCCTAACGGCCTTGTCCCTGTGGACCAACCCTACAGAAGCTGCACGCTTCCTAGGGCTGCCGTTAGTGGAACTTGACGACAACGACTGAGATATCAACCGATCTGGGCGGGGTTGTTGTAGCCGCTACAACAAAAACAACAACAACAACATTCATTTGTAATAATTTTCCATTGTTTTTTTACACATTTTTTAAACATTTAACACTTCAGCACTTAATTACTTGTTATATGTCGGTTTTGGTCAAACTTGCCTGAATATGAAATTCCTCCAAAATTTGAAGCCATTACCCTATACTCCCACAAAGTTAAAATTTCATCAAAGTGAGGGAATTCTCCCCCAACTACAATTACACGCGCAACACTTTATTCGAAGGAAATCGTGTGCATGAGCAATGCCATTCTACCCCTCATGTTGTGCAGTGATCCCCATCAGTACCCTTCATCATTTTGATGTTGTACAAATTTAAGTTCAATGCAAAAGTTTTTCCATTCTCCTTACATGGTGCTCAATACACCTTTTTTCTAAGAAGTTTTTCATTTTTATTTTTCCGAGTAGGTACACATCTAAGGATATACACACACCATATACATATCTAGATACATAGGTAGGCAGATTAGAGTGGTCCTTAAATATCAACATCATCATAAATAAATTCTACGTACAAAATAAGGAAATCCAGGATAACTTTACAATTTTGAACAGACTTTTAGTGCAACTCGATAAAATGT
>NW_016217668.1:0-1611 GCF_001687245.7 Rhagoletis zephyria | reverse complement strand
TTGATAATTTCCGCTTTGGTGGCGTAGAATTTATTGCTCTTAGTAGTGCTTTAGCAGATGATATTTGCATTTGTGAACTTACCCGCAATCATTCAGCGCAAAGCGTAGATAAAGAAGATTCTATCCTAGATGAATCGGTGGGAAAGAGGCAATCGAAGAAGACTGTGTATAAATCATATTGTCTGCCATACCAACCATCAACACTGGAGGAAGCTTACCAACAAGCTCGGGTCGCAGGCAAATGCTTGCAGCCCGATGCTGACTTGCCATCGCGTATAGCCCGTTGTACAACTGGCCTGACCTTCTTCGACACTGAAACGTTCTCGGAATGTATTGGTGAGGAAGATTGTGGCACTTTTGCTTTGCTACTCACATCAAATTCGATTGGTGATGTGTATGCACGTCGGTTGATCGCGAATGATACGCTAGATCCAGATACTCGTTCGAAGGCTAAAAATGAGGGTGAACATACAATGCATGCGTATGCGAATCGTGTTTGCCAACTCACGCAGCCAAAATTAAATTGTACAGAAGTGGTCAATTTAAAAGGTAAATTGATTTCAAAAGCTGTATGTACTAGCTATGTACATACATATCGATAATCCACTCACTCAAAATTAAAAAAAAAGAAACAAACCCCTAAAGTGTCTCATGTCTGTAACCCTTGTCTAATCCAAGCCCCATCCTTACTAAAGCAAGTAGTGAGCGTTACCAACGTAAGCAGTAAGGGTTAGAGTCATGAAACACTTAACAGCTGTGCCTATTTTTATTGCCATTTTTACAGAGAACCATCGATATAAGATTTGTGTTTCAAAATTTCAACTTTTAAGACATGCTTACTTAAAACTTATTTCCTTACTTTTTGCAGGTATGCGCAAAGTTTTCCGCTGTAATGCGCTTAGCGCCCCACTCAATTCTGAAGAAGATAAAAGATCTGAAAAAGAGGAAATACCACCTAAAAGGCGTGGCTTTGGACGTTGGCAAAAATCAATACAAACATTACATTCCTATAAAGACGCTTTAGTACAAGATTTACTTTCAATATGGGATATTGAATTCGAGGATGATAAAAATGATATGTCATNAGCTCATGGTTGGATACAAATATCAAAGCAGAGGAAAAGTCCCAGGAAACGCAACCTGAGCAACTCCCTAAATCTGCTACTTCAGCTATCAATCAGCACTTCGGTTCGTTGAATTCCACTGTTGTATCAATGGTTCATGCTCCATGTGCCGATGTTACTGAGTCTATTAAAATGGAAACTTCTTTTCATTTGGAAACCGATTTTGTTGGCCGAAACAACTCATTTTTGGACGAATTTATGCCGGCAGAACATTCAACGCAACTAACTAATAGTGTATTTAATGTGCCTGGTTCACCGACTGAACAGGAGGAATTCATATCACTGAAACCCAAACCAAAACCAGTGAAAAAGAAGTCCAAATATGTGAAAGGCTTTTAATGAATGGCTTTTTGGTGAAAATACTCGCATTAAATACATACATATTTATTTGTATAGAATACGTATACATACGCACATAAACAATTTTACCAGGTTTGGCTACTTTTCTTTTGATTCTTTTAAGGTTCATTATTTTTATATATGTAAA
>NW_016217667.1:0-1611 GCF_001687245.7 Rhagoletis zephyria | reverse complement strand
AATTCAATTCTCAAACCAGCAAATGTCACTGCATTCGATGTAAAAATTCCCCGAGGATTTTTGGTAAATTTTGGAAAAAATTGTTTTCCTAAAAATCAATTTGCATCAAGTATCTACAATTGGCCATTATTATCTATACCAAATTGATCGTCAGCAGTTTATAATAGGCAATTTTCTTTCAATCTCACTAACCACTCAACATAAACTTGTTTTATGTTAATCCAGCCTTTGAAGTGGTTTGTGATGGGTCCGCGGTCTTTGATCATGATCCCATGCGTTGCTTATTCTCGCATTCAATGCATTTTTCGTTAGCCGCTTCAAAAATTGTGCGATTCTGATGCGTTTTACTTTGCCAGTGACTGGCCAAACAGAGCGAAGCGCAACTTTGACATCAAAATTTCCCAAACGGCATCGATCAAACTACTTCTGGGTCCGACGTTAACTCACAGCATTCTCATCGTACACTTCGCAAATTTTTCGGGTTATTTTTTTAACGTTTTCACCATTTTATAGTGGTTTCACAAAAACTAAAATAAGACCTCGAGTCGGCGAACCTTTTATGCCTATAAAGAAGTAATAACCTCCAATAAAGCTTCTCGTCCTTCCGAACTAAGCTCAACATTCCACATTCATTTTGTGTTGAAGTTTTATTCACTTCTAGCTCATACCTGGGCCCTCTACATATTACCGTAGTTAACTTCAAACTATTTGGTCTGATCGCTGAAGTTAAGGGTTAAGGGTTAAGGATTGATTGTAAGTTCATTTCAATAGATACTATTTAACCGAGGTCACTAAAAACGATGCTTCGTTTGCAAGAGACTTTTTTGAAAGAAAAGCTTGTATACATACACGATTTTCATATACTCGGTGTCATCGAATAATTTTTGTGACGAAATTCTAACTGCAAAATGTTTTTCTTATCTGTAAGGGCCATCGGCCACCTTCTTGTCAACCATTGAAGCCGATTTGATTAGCGAAAAAACTGCAGGTCTGCAAAACTTATCGAAGCTCTTAAGCTAAACATCCTTTATGAGGTTATGAATATTTGTAAATATGTTAGTCTTTGATGGAAACGTCGTGTTGAGAATAAGACTTTTGCCGCCTTGGTAAAGGATAGAACGCCAACCGTTTGGAAGAAATATTATTATGTGGAGTTTCCTGAGGCTAATTCTGGGCTCACACATTGTAGAAATATTCCTTGTGCCCCCAACTGATACAAAAGTCTATGTAGAAGATAAAAATGACTAATAATTTTGTTGGAGAAAATGTTTCAGTGCATAAAGCTGAAGTGCTTACAAGCCTAAGGGAAATTTATGTACCACGTGATTACAAATATGGCGAGAAACTAGCACGAAAATATTAGTTTCTGTACAGTTGACCATTTTCCTAAATACTACGCATTCGACTAATCAAGGTTTTGGAGGGCATCAAGAAGCTACAAATGGGTAAAGTTCATGTGAATTAAACTCACTTTTAGTATTCTGGCTAGTCCCAGTTACTAGTACTTTTATAAAGCAGACGAGACTGTAGATAACTTGTGCAATTGATGACTGGTTATTTATCACGCTTGAAACACCTTTTCTGTTTTGAATTGAATGAGACTGGTTACAC
>NW_016217666.1:0-1611 GCF_001687245.7 Rhagoletis zephyria | reverse complement strand
CTGGCCACTCTTTTTCAAAGCTGGCTCTGCCGACTGGCCACAAGTGAGTGTTTGCTGCTGCTGTTGTTGTAATTTGTTGTGGAATAATACTGCTGGCCATATGCTGCTGCTGCTGCTGCTGCAACCAATAGCCCCAAATGAGCAGAAGAGTGGGCGAAGAGATTATTTACGACATGGCAGCAGCAGAATTTGCTGTGTTGTAGTAAAGAGGGAATTGTTGTTACACGTTAAAACAAAACGATTTTCAGCGTGCAATCGAGGNTTTCTAATTTCCAATTTACTTTTTAGCTCCGTGATCGGCCCAAAGTGGTCAGTAGTTTTTATTATTGAAATTCGTGAATGAAAAAGAGAAAGAAGGTTTTTGCTACCGCTAATTGCCAATGACCCAAATATTCCAGTGAGGAGGAAGGTGTGCCGCAGTAGTGGTCAGTTTTGAAAAGATAGAATTTTGTGTTGCTTTTGAATTTACGTTTTCAATTTGAGCACTTTTTTGTTTTTCTTGAGTAGCAGCCAAAAGCTGTGTGCTTTTTGTGGCTCACACATTAAACTCAGAGGAATGTACTTCTTCTTTTTGCTGTCTTGTTCTTTCCCTTTTTTCCAAAAGAAGAGAGCAACAAGTGGCCGTAATTAACGGAGTGGCGTAATTGACTTGCTATTCAAAAATGTTCGAGCCAAACTAGAACTCCATTGTGGCTATTAAATCATCCTGTCGATTTTTTTCGATTTTATTTTATTTGAATAGCCATCGATGAGCACTTCATTTTCTTCTTCTTTCCTTTGTCCTCTTTTTCACTATTTGTATTTGAGTAATAGTGGTCCCATTTAGCATACTAAATCCCTGCTTTTAGCCAAAAAAGTGCGCTCAAACACATCTCCAAATATTTTCTTCTCCCGTTTTACACCATTAATCACTCACTTACTAAAGAGCTAAAGAGTGAGAGGGTTCACAACAGAGCAGAACTGGCCGCTAATTGCAGGCTTTCTCTACCTCCTTCTCCTTTTCCTAAAAGGATGGCCCACTTTAAAAGGCTTATTATTAGTGGAAAAAAGATTATTAGATCGAAATCTCTTTTGTCTTTTGCCAGTGCTGCTGCTGCTGCTGCGGAATTGATCAATCTGTCAGGAGAGACGAACACTGTTTGGTGATTGATTGACTGGCTGAGTGACCAAGAATTTTTCGTTCAGTGTGCTTAGAGAGTTTGCAGCAATTTGGCTACTAATTAATTGCAGCCCCAGTACTTTCACAGTGATGATAATTGCACTGTTGCAAAATTTGATTGTTCACCAACTCACTGACTGACTGACTCATTTACACACACCTTAGTTTCTTGTGAGCGTTCCAGAAATCTGCTGATCGACTTTTACTCACTTGAGCTCTGTGCTGAGAGTGCTTCTTTTTCTGCTTAATTACTCAAAGTTGCGCTTGACCGTTGAAGATTAATTATTTAAGTTGAACAAAAATCTAGTCTAGCTTAAATTGAATGTTTATTGGACAGCTAGAAAACAGATTCAGTTTTCTAGATCCTAGTGAAAACAAATGTTTCACTAGGTGCTGCCATTGACTGGCCAACACTAATTCAATGTAAATGTTTGCTCAAGTTGTTGCAACTT
>NW_016217664.1:0-1611 GCF_001687245.7 Rhagoletis zephyria | reverse complement strand
ATTCGGAGCATTAGCCTCTTTTAGTACAATGCTGATTCCATTTTGTGTACAAAACTCTTGAGCTTTTTTTGCACAATGGCTTGTTGCCAAATCAGGTTAAAACAATACAGGTTCTCAGAACAACACTTCAGGTGCAACAACATGTTCAGAAAGATTCGGATTCCTTTTCGAAGTCGTTAGAACATCCTTCTACACTATTTTATTTATAGTGCCTGATTTTCCGCCAGATTCCGCCTTCCTCTCACTGCTGCCATTTTTCTTGATATTCAACTTACTAACCGACATTGGCAGATGTGTAGATTTTGCATGAATTCATCCAAAATCAATTTTCTTTGCTGAAGTTCTTTGCTCTCCACATCACTTATTTTTAAAGTTACGCATATGAAAATTAACTGTAATAAAAAACAACGATTGCAAAATCAGCATACTAAATAAACGGCTGATCGGGTAGGCGATAACAAAGTTGTGCTATGTAGAGTACTGCCAGATTTCAAATTAAGCAAATCTTATTTTTAATAACTTTTTAACAATTTTCACGAAAAAAAGAACTATTAACACTTTGTTTAGTACCCTTTTCCTTTTTTTTTAGTTCCTAGATGCGGTTTGGCATACCTAATGTGTATCTCTGTAAAAATTCTGGATGTATAGCCTCCCATATATCCTTGGTTTGCTTTCACAGCTCATGTACTCCATTGGACGGACTTAGATACTTAGTAAGCTGCGCTTTTAGTAGTAGTAGTAGGTCATTTCAAATTAGCAAATTTTTGTTTTTGTATCTCTCTCTCTCTCATTTTTTTAGACTACATCTACCAAATTTTGTTGAAATATGAGCAGATACTGTTGCTTACGCATAATGCGTACTAACGGACCAACAAGAATTTTGAAATACAACCCAAAACTATTATTGACCGACCACTGTGAATTACAGTTCGCCTTACATGTTGCGCTTAGGCTTAATTTGGGTCTTTGATCCAATACCATGCACGGCCATCTGATTGAAAGCGATTAATTTAGTCTTGTCAGACCAAATAACCTTCAATTAAATCTCAAAAATGTGTTTTTTATTGCATTCTGAAAGGCCTAACATATCCCAGTAGGCAAAGGTCCGGTTTTCGTGCGATGCAGCAAAATGCTACCACTATCGGACATGTATTTTGATCGAAATTGATCTTTCATCTTTTATGCTGCCTTTGCGCTCAATTTGGCAATTATTCGCCTCGTTGTCTACTGATTTGCATTCAATTTTAATACCTTAAGCGCTTCTGTAATAGTGGCTGCAGCGCTACTTGCTACTAAGTTCACAAGATATCGGACCGTAATATTTGTTTACCGACTTTTTTTGTCCTATGTAACACTTTAGGCTATATTTTTTCCTAGTCTTAGCATTTTCATGTGGCACTCCACAATTTTATGCCACTTTTCCTGCGGTCCCGCCTTTCCGCAGTAAATCTATTATTTAAATTTATTTTTCCTGATTAACCATATCATTTACTGGTGATAACTTCTTGAATAAATTACAATACAGAAAAAAGGCATCTGACTTCCAACTAATTAAAAGATATCTGTAAAATGCAAAACTGAGAGTGAGTGCGAAACTGTAACATTTGCCTT
>NW_016217663.1:0-1611 GCF_001687245.7 Rhagoletis zephyria | reverse complement strand
CGACTACTACAACAACAACCCAAAAAGGTTGGCTACTGTCTATACTGTGCTTTTGTCGCTCGCTTACAAAAAATGCAGCTAGTAATAAACCTTTTCGCCGTTTTTCACCAATTGGTCCCCGAGGAGTACTTTTGGGTTGTTGGCAACACTTACTGTGGGGAATTTCGCCTCATGATTAGAAAAAGTTCTTTTCGAGGATAAAATATATGGGCCAATCCATGCAAAATTTACACTAAAAATTTTTCTTTTAATTCTTTGGGTAAAAATATGATACACGTATTTTTTTATTTTCATTTGACACATACCGTTTACGAGATATATTTTTTTTGAATTTTAAGCATGCCAAAAAAGGGCTTTTTAATATATGCTTCCGCGCAAACAAGCATTTTAATAAAAAACAAACTTAATCATCGTACCATTTATGACTTTTTCTTGGCTTTCATATGAGGATTACGAGAAGTCGATACAATTATTTTTTAATACAAAAAATTAGATATTAAAAAATAATAACGAATTAAGTTTTTTTTTTTTAAATTTAGTAATGATTTTTTTTTAAATTTTGTTATTGAAAACTGTTCTTCAAATACTTAAGTAGAACCTGAGNCTTAATCATCGTACCATTTATGACTTTTTCTTGGCTTTCATATGAGGATACGAGAAGTCGATACAATTATTTTTTAATACAAAAAATTAGATATTAAAAAATAATAACGAATTAAGTTTTTTTTTTTAAATTTCGTAATGATTTTTTTTAAATTTTTTTATTGAAAACTGTTCTTCAAACACTTAAGTAGAACCTGAGAAAATTTCAGAATGGGTAGTTCAAAATTACGCTTGTAATCAAATTTTAAACAACTGCGAAAGCGCTAAAAAACGCGCGCTCTCCTTGGCGTGCAACATTTTTCTATGTACCTACTCGTATAACAGGCTGCATGCTCGCAGCTGAATTTTTTCGGCATTACATAAAAGACAAGTTCTGAATGTAGTTTTTTATTTTTTATTAGGGTTCTAATTACGCCCTTCTACAATAATGAATATGAATGTCTACTTTTTTCTAATCTTTCTATTTTGAAATCAAAAAGAATAAGTCTTAACTTTCAGTCTATTATTTACTTCAGGCTCAATGCTGTGAATTTCGTGCTTNACATAAAAGACAAGTTCTGAATGTAGTTTTTTATTTTTTATTGGGGTTCTAATTACGCCCTTCTACAATAATGAATATGAATGTCTACTTTTTTCTAATCTTTCTATTTTGAAATCGTTACAAAAAGAATAAGGCTTAACTTTCAGTCTATTATTTACTTCAGGCTCAATGCGTGCTTGCCTGATTGATTTTTGCCTTGATTTTTTTCTGCTTCTTCCTAGTCCTGCAAATGGTTATACAAAAACGACATATTGGGTAGTGATGTTTCCAATAGCCACAATTTTCTCTATGAGTGGGGAATTGATTCATATATCTGTGGTCATAAACAATAACCGCATAAGTAGAAAAACCGAGAAAAACGTTTTAAACATTTGGATTGTAATGTTAACCTAATTGGGAAACCAAAATATGTTCGTCTATTACTTTTTAAATAGCTTAGCTGGCGGGATGGGGATTTCACATACACA
>NW_016217662.1:0-1611 GCF_001687245.7 Rhagoletis zephyria | reverse complement strand
TGTTCCCAAGAACCAGGCCCGGCAATCCAACGCACATTATGGCGCAGCAAAAAAAGACAACAAATATGCTTTTACATTTATGCAACTTTTCATCGACAAAGCAGCCAGTGGTTGCTTGGCTGGCGAGCTGGGGAAAGTACCTGCAAGAGAAATAAATTAAAAATTACCATGTGACCGAACAGCGGGAGGCCACGCAAGCAATCATTCACCGGGCAATCGGGAAGAGGGGCAAAGAAGCCACTGGAGCTTTTGAGTATTTAAATTAGTGCAAGTGGACAAGTTGAAAAGCTGCTGATAAAGGCAGAAAGAGGTCTGATAGGTAAGTGATTAAGCACAAGATTATAGTCGCAACATTTTCGCAGACAATTCAATATAAAAAATAAGCAGAAGTAACAATAATAAAGAGTGGATGAACAATACGGAAAAGCAAAATTTGAGTCTTGTTAAATTTTATTTTACAATTACAGTGGTATCTGGCTGGAGTGAACACCTCCAAAGAGTGAACATGAACATTTTTCTATCGGGTACTCTATAGAGTGAACAAGTTTGAATCTTTGTAGAGTGAACAAAATTAAAAACCAATTCATTCCAAATTCAAAACTGTAACGAAAAACTTCATAGCAAAAAGGATAATCCCTTCGCCAGGCACGGGATCGGATCCCCGTATAAGGGGTTCTTAACTCGGAGATTCGGCAACTAGTGCAGTGGGAAGACCATCTGAAGACTTGTAACTTCGCCTCTGGTGTGAGCAAGCTTTGGTCAACCGTGAGGTAATTGCCCAATCCGACGAAGCATGATGACAGAGTTGAAATATCTTTTGGCGACCACGCTCGTCCGACCCGGAGCGATGCGCGAACTATATTAGCCGACAGTTCATACTGCATCCTCGGCGGACAAAGCCAAACGTAGAGTGACCAGAAGACTGCACAAACTGCCAACACCAAGTGCGCCTCTTTTTTTCCGCAGCGACGAGGAAAGGATAGCCATCGGGAAGGCGAAAGTCTCCACAGCAATTGAACCCGACGGAATTTGCATGCTGACGCTCAAAAATTTGGGTCCTACGGGAGTGGACTATCTAACCAAGGTCCTCAACCTGTCTATGGCCACTCTCATCATACCAGACATCTGGAGAACGGGAGAATGGTTCCACTGCTTAAACGGGGGAAACCGTCCAACAAAAGATAGTCTTATCGCCCGATAGCTCTCCTTTCCCCGGTTGCGAAGACACTAGAGACCCATCTACTGCCGCACTACACAAATTACTGAACCCCAACGAAGCATCAACATGGGTTCCGTAAAGTGCACAGCACAACAACAGCACTTGACGCCATAAACAGCCAGATAACTCATGGCCTTAACCGAATCCCCCACCCCCCCAAAGCTTTTCACCACTTGGACGAAGGAGGTCAGACTGCAACTGGGTATTCTCGTCGATGACGAACCAATTCCGACGTTGAATAACCCGAAGGTCCTCAGNTAAAGTGCACAGCACAACAACAGCACTTGACGCCATAAACAGCCAGATAACTCATGGCCTTAACCGAATCCCCCACCCCCCCAAAGCTTTTCACCACTTGGACGAAGGAGGTCAGACTGCAACTGGGTATTCTC
>NW_016217661.1:0-1611 GCF_001687245.7 Rhagoletis zephyria | reverse complement strand
AATGGCACACATATGTATGTATTACTTCTCTATGTGCACAAGCGAATCTACTACGTACCTACTATATACATACATATGTACATACCATCGATACAATAAAAAGTTCCTGTGGAGTTATGCGTCGTACATAGCCCGGATCTGTTACATTCAGCCGATCTAAATATATCAATGCCATAATGAGTGAACAGGGAGAGGCATGTACACTACCAGCCGCTACTGTATTCAAACGATTCAATGAGTGTCCCTTGTGCGGTGCAGAAAATAGTTCCGATGCATATTCAGCAAGTGGACGTGACACTTGCATTTCCTCCACCAATGCGCCGCCACCAAAGTAAAGCGACTTGCGTATGCGATCAATGAATTCGCCATGAGGCATTACCTGTAATTGTAATTAAATGAATCGTTTTATTACAATTTTGTAAAAATTCACATGACTAACCTTAGAGGTAGTGGCGTGTGCCACACCAGTATTGGCGTTGCGCATTCTGGCGCTACGCCCATATGCCATTTTTCCCCGTCTCTTATAATGGAACACTCTTGTTGATTGTGAGGATTTTCACTATAAATTTACAAATGCGCACAAACTGTTTACCAAACAAAAAATTTTAACCTGAAAAATTAAGTATTTTTAGAAATTTCGTTGCAAACCAAAACAAAAAACTCAATGCTGTGATGGGAAAATTCCATACGATTGTGAATAATTTTTGAGCGCGGTGTTCTTCTTCTTCTCGCCGGAACATTTCGAAAACTTTGAAGTTGTCAAATTTGACGGCTAAAATTATAGGGTCGCATTTAATTTTACGAAAAGTATTAGAGGTGTTCACATTAAGCTCATTACTCTTCACTAACCGCCTTCATGTGCTTGAAAATCCTCGTGCGTGAGGCCGCATACCAGATCCCGCACGTGTAGACCGCAAACAGTACGAAGCATACTGTTTAGCGCTTGCTTTCAAATATTATTTTTCTCTTTGACAGCTATTTTCTCATTTCGCAGAATTCTTTAGAGTGGCAACATCGTTTATTTTGGCGACAAATTCACTTTTATCCTTCAAGTCTCGAACCTTCTTGTTACCATAGTGATTTCCAAAAGTGCGTCCAAACTGCGAAAGTCTACTTTCCTATCTAAACATCCAGAAAGTCCGTTTTGGAATACTTGCAGAAATCACTTTCGGAAATAAAAATTGCAAGGTGTATAGAGCGTGTCATACGCGGCAATATTTCCACCTTTTCCACGCAGTTCGCCGCTAAATATAGAAAGAGAAATTTCGTGCCCGGAATAAACAAATCAGCTCTCTTTGCACTCCTCGCGCTCTGGGAACTTTTGGTACGAGTTGACACATTTTTGACACTCCTGAGAGAGTAACTTGTTTTTACGCTCTAGTTACCGAAGCAGCCCGGAAATCGTGTGGAACAAAGCTAAAATTTGTTTTCGGATGTAAACAAACAACAGCTGTTATTTCAAATTGACTTCTTAAACATCTCTGCCCGGAAAAAAGTCCGGGCTGTTTTGGGCACGAAGAAGAAGACATTTACGATCCAAAAGTGGAATGTATTCGCTCTCTCTTAAGGCCTGTATGCAGCTCTCAAGAAAAGCCAAAACTCCATATAAAA
>NW_016217660.1:0-1611 GCF_001687245.7 Rhagoletis zephyria | reverse complement strand
TTAAACAAATTTTCTTTTTGAGACAAAAAGTTTAAAAATTAAATGAAAACTAAATTTAAAAAAAGAATGAAAAGAGGAAAAATGAGTTTACAAAAATTAAATGAAATTAAAAAAAATCTTCTTAAGTGAATAAAATCTCAAAATTAAAAGAAAATTAAATTAGAAAAAGGAAAAATAAATACAATAAATAACAAATATAAAAAAGGGTTATAAAAATTAAATGACATTAAAAAAATTTCTTTTTGAAACAATAAATCTGAAAATTAAAAAAAAAAAATTAAAAAAAAAGCAAGAAATTTAAATTTAATGATTTTTTTTTTAATAAAATATAACAATTAAAGAAAATAAATTGAAAAAGAAAAATATAATTAAAAAAAGAAAAAAAAAACATATGTATAACAAGTTTCTAAAAACTAGATGAAATTAAAAACAACAAAATCTAAAAATTAGAAGAAAATTACAAAAAAAGGAATAAATTCCATTACCCGAGAACTGGAACCTCAGATCTCTCGAATGGCACGCCAATGCTTTGCTCACTCGACCATTGTGACTGCCGCCGACAAGTGGGAAAATGGAGGCCACACTGTCGATTGATGAGAACCCCTTAAGGTCGAGAGCTGCGGTGGGTCTGGAGAGACAATGTATTTAATATCTTCAATTTTGCATAATTCCATCGTGAACTTGTATTTAAATTAAAACTTAAAAAATATATACCAAAAAAAAGTAAAACAAGAACTCGTTCTCATACACGCTTAGTTTTGTATGTAACGTAAGTCAGTCAGCTAACATGTTTACTCGCACGCCTTAACTTAAAAGCCCCAGAATTTAATTGTAATTAAATATTGGCGTGAAAGATTTTCACACTCTATTCTCTATGCATTTATATATTAATTTCTTTAAGTATATAACAAATTCAGAATAAATTTTGAGTGTGCCAATAAAAATTGTAAGAATGGTGTTTTAGTTTCTCAAATCATAGTCATCTTTTACTCGATGAATTTTTTTCATTTGGTGGCATATTGGTTTTATTACGCTAGATTCGTTCTTTTTGGCAAGAAAAAATCTTTCGCCGTTTAATTTCAACATTTTGAAGTATCCTAAATTAATAAAATTAAAAGAATAGTCGAATTTCAAAAATTACAAGATAGGTGCGACATATCTATATTCTGAAAGCAGCCATTTTTTTCAATTTGGTGGCACATTCTTGAAATTTCACAGATATGTTGTACTTGATACCAACGTCCATTGCCTCTAATATGAGCATTCTATTTGAAAACTTCCCAAAGTTATTAAAAAAAACAACTATAATTTTTTCGAGTGACAATGAAAAAATAAGTAGTTTCGGTATTTTTTCGCCTAAATAAACGATTTTAGACTAAAACTGTTCAAATACTTGATTTCTTTTTTATTCTACTGGTTTCCGGAACTACATTCGTTGAAATATATGCTTTCGCGTTTTTTTTTCTGGCGAGAGAAGGAAGTGACACTAAACAAACAACTTGTGAGATTTTCATATAAACGTTTAACGGAAGCAGTGTCTTTGATAACTCTGATGATGTTACAGAGACTACTGCACAATTTACACATACATATGTAGCTGCGGACGAGAGA
>NW_016217659.1:0-1611 GCF_001687245.7 Rhagoletis zephyria | reverse complement strand
TGGACAGCACACTTTCTAAAAAACAGCTGATTTCGAAAAACTGCCACTGTCACTGCGTTATTGTATTTTGGGCTTAAAACTAACCGTAGCAGTCACTGTATGCACTTGAGATGTTTCGAATATCATATTCTTCAAATTCGCGAATGCGAATGTGCGAATAGNCGTCGCCTGGGTAAAAGATTGTCGTATGTTACGCATTTGCAAAATATTCGTATAATTTGATGCGAATGCAAATGTGTAAAATGATGCGAATCATTCGCATAACGAATGCGAATGCAAATATTCGCAACATCCCTGGTATGCACATACAGTTTTGGCCAATACAATAGCACCCCCATTTCAAAGTGATATTGTTTACCACTCATGTTTATTTATTTATTTTTAGGAATTTTCAATTAAAATACTGTTCATTCTCTAACAAAACGCATATAAACCCAAGTTCAAAACTTTCTAGAAAACTACAAAAAATGCAGTAAATTTTCACCAAAATTTTAAACTTTTTTCTCAGAAGTGTTAAAATTTTTTCAAGTGGCTAAAAATTACCTTGGAATTTTTTTCGCCGAAGGCGTTGCGGGTTTCTTCCATATAAAAATAAATTGTGTTTACTCGTTATGCGGAAGCAAATGGGACAAAAAAAAATCTAAAAAATCAACGGTAATGTTAAGCCACTGGAAACTTGGACATTATGAGACTAAAATTAAATGAGCTATAAAACTGTGTACTCAAAAAAATTCTTACACTTCTGAGAAAACTTGGGTTTTTATGAGTTTGATAGAGAATAAAAATTAATTAAACATAAGTGGCAAACAATATTACTTTGAAATGGGGGTGCTATAGAATATGTCCAATACTGCCAGGTTTGGCTATTTTCCTTTTGTTTGCTTAATGTTTATTATTATTTTATAAAAATACAGCTGACTATCTTAAAAAACCATAAAAGTGCAAATTTTAATAGAAAAATTCAGCAAAATTTTACAACAACAATCTTTTTCTTAAGAATTTTTAGAAAAAATCGTAAGTATGCAGTTTTATAGCCCATTTCAATTGGCTAAGATTTTTGTTGAGTTTTTCTCATTTTTCTACATAGTTTTAAGTTTGGACCTATAGCGTTTTTGTTAGATAATCAGCTGTATTTTTATATTAAAAAGAAATAAACATTAAACAAACAAAAGAATAAATAGCCAAAACTGATCAAAATATCGTGTCCTTATTATTTTTCACATGACTATATGTACATATATTTAAATGGCATATATGAAGCAATTACTGATTTCCTGTAGACTCACTAACTTCTTGTAACTTCTTTAAACAGGAGCTTGGCGAACTGGTGATGAGTATCGATTACGAAACAGTCACCTCATTTGAAGATCCATATTTGTCAGCCATTAAAACGCTGTGGGCGGACACTGGCATACAAGAATGTTACGATCGACGAAGAGAATACCAACTCACAGATTCGGCAAAATAGTGAGTACTTTAAATTTGTGTTTTTGAGAGTGTGTTTTGGATGGCAATACCAAATGCTATAAATGAAAAAAAAAATAATTCAAGGCTTTATGACAATGAAGATGCATATTATAAAATGTATATATGTTTATATATATATTTATT
>NW_016217658.1:0-1611 GCF_001687245.7 Rhagoletis zephyria | reverse complement strand
CAGACACCAGAGGTCGACGTGGCTTTGCTTAGCTCTGGCTCTGCTTGTGCTAGTGTTTTGACTGTTTTGCTGTGGTCGTCCTCGTCCTTTGGCCGTTGCCGTTTGCCCTGTGCCCCCGTTTGTTGCCAGTCCATTCAGTGACCAGTGTGATTCAGTGTCCATCTACCGAAATGGATCTCAAACTCAAACTTTCAAAAAAGTTTGAAGAGCTGTCCCAGAAGATGGCGGAGAATGATGAGCAGATGAAGGAGGTGGAGAGGCAGCGGAAGCGCATTAGAGGTGAGGAGGCGGCAGCAGCAGTGGATGATGATGATGACCACCAGCACAATCACCACCACCACCTCTCTCCAGATCAGCCGGCCACGACGAAAACGACCGGCGACCAACAAGAGAAACACAGTTACAGTAAGGACAGTAAGTCGTCTCTCTTCACGGTGCTCTTCGTGAAGTGTCCCCTGGAGAGCTGTCTCGAGTTTGCCCTCACGGTGGAGGGCATCAAGCGGCACCTGTACCAGGAGCACGGCATCATTCCCGGCAATCGGTGCATCGCCACGGAGCGCTGCGTCCNGAGAGCTGTCTCGAGTTTGCCCTCACGGTGGAGGGCATCAAGCGGCACCTGTACCAGGAGCACGGCATCATCCCTGGCAACCGGTGCCTCGCCACGGAGCGCTGCGTCCGCCAGCAGGTTCACTTTCGCACTCGGTAAGTGCAGGTGACAATGACAAACACTGATCATCATCATCATCATTCCCCTTCCCCTTCTTTTCCTCAACATCAACACCAACACACACACACCCGCCAGCCATCTTCTGATGATGCACCTCGAAGCGGAGCACCCGGCGTCGGCGGCAACACCGTATGGCAGCCTCGACAGAGACCGCTTTCAGTGCTACAAGTGCTGCAGTCAGCAGAAGGGTAGTAGTGCTTTGGTCACCTTTACGCACTACAAACGCCTGGAGCAGCACTTTCACTACCGCCACCAGGAGGGCCACTTTGTGTGCACCCGATGTAAGGGGCGGCGGGACCCGAGAACCGGCTGCCAGCAGTACGGCTTCTCCGCCAAGTACTCCGGAGAGGTGGTGCACCACTGGAAGGAGGTGCACAGGCAAAGTGGCGACAATGATGATCAGCTGATGCCGCCGCCGCCGCCGCCGCCACCACCGGCGAAAAGGAGTTGAACAGATGAAAGGCAAAAGTTTGGTGGTGGAAGCTAAGAAGATGATGAAACTTGATGATAATTTGTAGAGGGGGTAAACGGTTTGAAACATTTCTGAATTTTTTGTCGTGGTGGTGGTGGTGGTGGTGGTGGTGATACTGTCTTTGTTTTCAACCCTCTTCTCTGTTCAGCCCTTCTTCTTCTTCGCCTGTGTAAATAATAAAATGTTTTTAGTCTAAAAGAGGTTTATTTTTCGAAGCCGAACGAGCACTACCTTCTCTAATGAGCGCCACTTGCAACAGTGTGATTCGGTGTTGATAAGCCTGCTGAAGAGCAATTATTTCGATCGTCCACTTAAAAACAAAAGCTTTCTCTGCTAGGTTTGTCGCGCAATGAACGCAATTAGTTTTATCTCTCTCTCTCTCTCTCTCTCTCTCTCTCTCTCTCTCTCTCTC
>NW_016217657.1:0-1611 GCF_001687245.7 Rhagoletis zephyria | reverse complement strand
GGCCGGACACGAAGATCATGTAGCGATTGGTGATGGCCGACAGGTTGTAGGCAGGTGCCTGTGACGTTCTATAGAGATCCATATTCTTCCGTGGGCCGTAGTCGAAGAAGTTAAAGTCATCGCGAACGACTCGCTGGCCGAGGTGGGCCAGCACGCGGCTGGAGGTGCCGTCCGGGAAGTGGCCGAACGCCTCGATGACCATGTTCTACGACGAAAGTTCATTAGTATCGATTTCGAAATTTTGTCAGATTTTACCCCTCACTAACATCGTCTGTATTTGCAGAGTCAAAGCCGCAGAGGGAGAAGAGGAAGATGGTGCACAGCGGCCGAAGGAGGTCATTGCCGCAGATCAGCGAGGCGATGGCCTGGTCGAGCAGCGAGAGCAGGCCACTGTTGAGGCCGAAGAAGGGCGCGTTGAGGATTCTGGAAAAGGGGAAATTAGCGTCATCATCGTTTTCATCAACACCTAGGAAATCAACACCTACCCAAGAGTGTCAATAAGGGGCGTCGTGTGTGCGGCCACCTGAAGCAACAGTGCCCGAATATTGGCCACATGAGCCACCGGAGCGAGGGCTATGTAGGGGCGGACCAGGGCGGAGTACTGCGGCCTCGCCGACAGCATCTGGAACATGGCCGAGGTGCCCAGCGAGTGGCCGACGTAGCCCAGTTCGGCTGGCAACGAGGAAATCATCATCATCATCAGGTCAGTGTCCTTTTCTTTCCCTTTTCTATTTCTATTTTGCTCTCCCACCATCCTTTTCTCTCTGACTTACCTCTCCCTGTGACCGAGAGAATGTACTCAATATTGGTGGGAATGTCGTAGAGGGCGTACTCGTCCACGCTGAAGGTCCAGTACTCGGCGTCGCTCTGGTCGAGGACCACATGCCTCGTACTGTACCGATTGCCCCGGTAGTTGCTCAGCCAGACGTCGTAGCCGCAGGCGGCCAGCGCCAGCATCAGACTGGTGCTCACCGGCTCGGTCCCATTGCCGCCGGTGCAGTTGGTGGCCACAAAGCCGGGCATCTCGTAGTAGACGCCGTTGACGAGCCGACCTTCGGGGGCCAGGAGAAAGTCGTCGGCGTTGCCGAAGAGGCCATGCTGAAAGAGAATCGGCCGGAGATTGCTCCGGTCGGTGATGTAGGGATTGATGACGCGGACCGTGGTGAGGATGTAGCCGTCCTTTGTGACGGGGTAGTGCAGCTCGCTGGAGAAGCCGCGGCTGGAGAGCATTTGCGTCTGAAGAGTGGATGTGAATTTAGATGTTAGAGTTTTGACTGTTTTTCACTCTGAGAGATTTACCGTGTTTCGAAAGATGTTCGGATTGGCGCTAATGAACTGAAAGCTGGTTCGAATAGGCGGCGGAGGCGGGGTAGAGGTTTGCTGCTGTCCATTTGTGATGGTGGGAAGTATTGCCAGGCTTAAGCTTATGATCCACAGAGTGCTAACAAGTGGCCTTGCCTGGTTCCGCAGGTTAGTCGGCATTTTTAGCTTTTCTCAGCTACTAAAAATTTTGACCACTTGACTATTTTTTTGGTGCAATACTTGAAGCGCCTTTTCGATTTTCTAGTGCCCGCATTGAGCAGCAAAATTTCCATTTCAAATGCGAGTACT
>NW_016217655.1:0-1611 GCF_001687245.7 Rhagoletis zephyria | reverse complement strand
GAAATGCGGCAAATACAATTGCGCTGGACTCTAATACATACATACATATTGTCAGTGACAGTGAACTTTTTTAGTTCATATCTTTCTTTTGTTTTGGTTTTTATTTTAACTTTTTTTTTGTTGTTGTTGCCACATTGCTAACAATGCTAAAATATCAAGTTTAACGCACTGTTTAGTATGCTAGCCGCCGACGACGACGACTTGTTTTATGGTTACGTAGTAGGTAAGTATGTATCAGGAAATGTCAATCGCAAAAATCTGCACGAGATTTATGGTGAAATCAAGTTGTTGCTTCTTTTTTGCCCACAGATAAAAGTTTTAAAAGTGAAAACCAACTAAGTTTGACAATTTTAGACTACGCGTACATGTGTGTACATATGTATGTCTGAATCTATGAGAAAAAAATGTTTTTAAAAATTAATTCATCATGAGCTCTGCCACATTTGCCAATCCAATGTTAAGTTTTGTCAATGCCAGCTAACATTGGCATTGTCATGCGGTGGTTTTCTTCATCTTGGCAGCCTATTGAAGCATTTCAGCAAAAACTGTAAAAAAGGCTCAACTTTGAAAACCTTTATTGGAGCTGTCAATCGCACATGTGTGCACATACATACACCCTCATATGTACGTTCAACAGAAAGCAAAAAAAAAATACAATGGCTTGAACTCATCGGCAACTTCAGTCTGAGTTGATGGTGGTGATGGCTGCGCTGGTGGCATGCCACACTAAAGAAATATTTATTTATATTTATACTTTTGCGTATACATATTTATGTATGTACATTAGGGTGAATCACGCTAAAAAATCGGGTATGTTTTTCCATCGACATTAGAAAATCTATTATATTTTGAGACTTCCACCAAAATATTTCAGAAAAACATTAAGATATAAGTGAACTGGACCGAGTTGAAAATACCTCCAAAAATCTTTTTTTTTTACAAATAAAATTAGTTTAAAGCACTTTATTTTAAATCACCCGAGGAGATAGAAGAGTTTCGGGTTAAGCTTAATGTTCAAAAATTGTATCAACGAAATCAAAATATGTATGTAATGAGATTTTTGAAGGTATTTTCAAATCGGTACAGCTCGTTTGTATATTAATATTTTTTCGGAGATATTTTGGCGAAGGTCTGAAATACAACTTTTTTTGTAAGGCACCCTAATGTACAGAGACTTGCATGTACATATGTAAACGTGCCAGAGTATATGAAAGTAAAGCGGCAATCGATCTTGTGATATATTAGAAGGCGTTAACCTGTACGCTTGCTTGCACGATCTTCTGCGGCCGCCTGAAGCGCTGCCAACATGAGGCAAGTCGTTTTGAAATGTATGCCACATGAGGCATGTGTGGTGGTCTTTTCGGTTTGAATACATTGATAGCTCTTTCCAGTGCACATTTAATAGGTGTTTGTGGCAGGTCACCGGTTTGGAACAGCATGTGATGTGGCATGAACACAAGCCCGCATTGTATTGTACACATTTATGTATTTGAAAGATTGTAAAACACGTACCTACATATGTACGAGTATGTACATAAAAACATCACAACAAAGACTTGCCATTGCACTATAGGTCAAATGACCACTTTTTCTGTGCGAAACTAATTAATC
>NW_016217654.1:0-1611 GCF_001687245.7 Rhagoletis zephyria | reverse complement strand
AAAAAAAAAGTACCAAAAGACTTTTTAAATATTTTTTCCGGAGTCTACCATTTCTGTAACAATTTTTATTCTGATACAATAGGATTAAAACGTATTTTTATTTAAGAGTCGTAAGAAATTATATACAAGTCTTAAAAAAAGTTTGTTAGTTCTACGCTTGCGGATTTGCCGACTTTTATTTATGTATGTTGCATTGCGACATATGTACATACATACATATTTTTTCACATTTAGAAAGGCGCGAATTTTTGAGAGTTGCCAAGATTGCCTTTGAGAAAGCAACAAAACAAAATTACCAACTGATAAGTAATCTTCTGTGTCACAGCCGCGATCAGTGGCTTTATGTTCAGTCCGGGCATTTCTCTCTTAACTGAAAAGAAACCAGTCAGGGATCAAAAATCTTCTGTCACTCAAGAGTTCACTACTAGCAAAACAACGATCGAATAGTATAGCAAAGAATCCCAGACTCTCAAAAAGCTCTGGCGATCAAGTCCCTATGGAAGACACCCAGATGAAAATCTACAGTTAAATGTAGCGGCAGAGGATTCATCGGTAGCTACCCCTAAACCACCATTAAAACCAAAGCAGGTATAGATAGACGAACGACAAACTGGATGTACCCAAGTACAACTCCTCGCTATCTTCTGACCCTCGAAATACAGAGTAAGCATACAACGCTACAAGCGATTCTGTGTGAACTATACACAATCCGCTTTCGATAGAAACCCTTGAAAACTACCTAATCATCGCCACCAGTCTGAAAGCCGGAAAAAGTGGAGTTCGAAAAAGTTGGTTAAGGGCCCTTTGCAGTCATGGAGCTTTCTGATCTGCAACTGGTTTTGTCTAGTCTTCAAATCGGTAGAAGCGGGCCGACTTGAAATTGTTCTACTACCTGCGAAAAAGCGTATGTTTGTATACAAACAAAAAATGGGACGAACAATTGCGAAGCTGAAAAATTCCTAAGACTTCGACTCTTTTGTACACTATTGTTGCTGTCAGCTGTGAACCGCCAACTTAAATTACTCAGACGAACAAGAGAACAAAGCGTGTTACCCGAGCACAAAGAACTCGTCGCTCTCTCGCCCACAAATTTCCGAGTTGCCGCTACAAAAGTTTTCGTGTCTGAACCCANAAGCGTGTTACCCGAGCACAAAGAACTCGTCGCTCTCTCGCCCACAAATTTCCGAGTTGCCGCTACAAAAGTTTTCGTGTCTGAACCCAGTCTAATAAACCTAACTTAATATGAATTTATTCATGTGAGAATTGTTAAATACAAAAAATAGCGTGAATTTTAGAAACGAAATCCCCAACATAATTAAATTTATAATATCTCTCTTAAAATATGCTTTCTTTTGATGCTTTCCTTATTTACTTTACGCCATCTAATTTGCCCTTGGCAATTTAGCGGTGTCCGCGGAAGCATAAGATGAGAAAAAATAAATAAAACAAAGGCAGAGTGAACAAGTCAAAAGGGTTGGCATTTACATTTCCGCATTTCCTTCCGCTTCAAGTTACAAAGTGTCGCGTATAAGTAGAATGCGACGAACGATTCAAAAGGAATGTGTGCGCAAGTATGTGAATGGTGAAATAATTCTTTGCTTTAAGCAGTCA
>NW_016217653.1:0-1611 GCF_001687245.7 Rhagoletis zephyria | reverse complement strand
CAATGAAAACGGGTTGTCATCTGATGTCAGTTGCGTTTGTTGTCATTTATCTTAAAATGACACCCAAATGAAAACGGCCCTCGCCGCTGATGTGCCAGCATTTGACAACCAAAATGTATTTGCCAACATGTTGGCAATTTTGATTTCGTTTGACATGCGAACAGCTGATTCTAGCTACAAAACGGACCGTTTAGCTACAAAAAACCCAAAAAGGCAGATCGATAGAACTTTTCGCGCTGATTTGATCCATACCCAAATTATATGGGGCAAGTAAAAAACCAAGAAAATTTAACAGGTTAAACTTCAACTTTCCAATTTTTTATATGTTTAATATCTCGGAAAATACTTGACCGATTAGAAAAGTATTGATGCCAATTCAAATATAATTCTAATCACTTTTTTACGACGTATTTACTATAACCATTTTTAAAACGAATTTTTGGTAAACACTTTTTAAACAAATATATATTCACAATTTCGATTTTTATCACTACTTTCGTTAAATTTTGTTTTGACACTATTTGACGTCAAATATGACCGAATGAAAACCAGGCTTAAGATTGAAGTGTTTTATTTTGGCACCAGCGCGATCTTCTAGAACATTTTATTTTCACTTTCCCGCAAGTTGCAGTGTAGAGACTTCCGTTTGCATGTAGCAAAATGTTTATTAAACGTTTAAATGAAATTACAAATATACTTGACGAATGCACTACAATTAAAAACAAGCAATTGTACTTTAATAAAGATGATGAAAGCGAAGCTAAGTAAAACTAAATCGACGATAAAACACTAAAACTTGTGTCTCCTTCTGCTCCTTCTGTTATACTATGTCTCCATTGAGAGATTTATTCATTAAGATTTAATAAATCCAGTTGCTAAATCACAACCGTCTCCATTACCATTACGAGATATGTTTGACGTTCACATTTTTAAATATTTGACGTTTGCTTATGTATGATTTTACAAATACAGTTGCGGACATTGATATACAGACAGATAAAAGGAAGGTACCAAGCGGAATTTTATTATATGAATTCTGAATATTATTGGCTTCTTATTCGTGGTAAATATGTATGTATAATATATAGTTTGGAAAGTGTAAAGAATGGTACCATATGCCGAATCATTTTCCCGAATTTAAGAAAATTTATCAAAACGGTAAAAAACATTGCGGAAAGAAAAATTTTTGTGGAACTCTCTTATTCATAGGAGGGAACCGAAAATCCAATCGTGGGCCTTTGGCATATCATGAATACGAACTGAGTTCTAGAGGATGTTCGGTGCAATGTTATCGAAGCAGAACCATTACCGAAATTTATAAATTTTTTGTCGCAGCGCGTAAATGACTTATAGAAAGCGGAGAAGACTCTGCATGATATTACTATAAAACATTTCTTCTAAATTTTTAGTTTTTAAAATAATATTTTCTTAATTTATTACAACCAAAGTTATGTAAATATTTATTACTAATTTTCCTCCCAAACTAACAAAAAAATATAGAAATCCCTAAAAATACGATAATTCATGTTTTTATGCTAGGCTAGATTTCAATGTCCTCAACTTTATTGTTACGATTATCCTCGAAACCTTGAGGGATTACCCAAATATACT
>NW_016217652.1:0-1611 GCF_001687245.7 Rhagoletis zephyria | reverse complement strand
TTAGCGGTTGAATTTCAACCGCTGGGCGAACACTAGTATACATAAATACACATTTTTCAAGAGATAGTAAAAACTGTCTTATTTCAAAACAGTTCTCTCTTTTATAAAAAAAACTCATTTCAGACTCGTTATTATATCGATATTTTAGTATGAATGGATAAGGCCTAATGACCGGGGCTTCCAGTCAATTACGCTGTTTTGCACTTTAAACGACGATATGTTGTAGGTAGGTTAACGTGTTCGTCCCAAACAGAGGAAGTCTTAGCGAAAAACGGTAGATATTGATTCCGATGAGCTCATTCTAACTGGCAAGCAAGTGCAAAGGCAGGTATTTACTTAGACCACAGTTTGCGGCTTCGGTCCAACCTCGAGCATAAAAACCTTGCTGGACCACATGTCCTGGTTTCCGTCCAGTGAGATCCATCCGCCAAAGAGTGCAGTCAGAGGCACTCCGACTATGTTTTTTTTTCTCGGTGAGACCGACTCAAGGCTGCCTTGCTTAGTCAGCTGATCCGCCCGCAGTTTCCTGTAATATCAATGTGGCCTGTCGCTCAAATATGTACATACATAAATCTCAGACGAGACCTAAAGAGAGGTAGGTCATTCTCTAACTGCATAGCATTGAGCGCACGAGAGTAGGTATATATTTACCTTCCCCGTCAACGTTGCGCAAATCAGCCTTAATGGCAGCTAATTCTACCTGGAAAGCATTTAAGTGATCTGGGAGTCTTACTTTGAGGTTTATGGAGGAGTCCCTGCCCAAGATAATACACAGACCCTACCGTGAAGCTTCGACGCATCTGCGTACAAGTTCACCAATGTCTCATAACCAACCACTGCCTCCTGTCCATACGTTCATTAAGAAGGTAAGAGAGATGAGAGTAGAGAGAGGGGTAACGATCACGAAAAATATATCGATTTCGGTAAACGTATCGATCAACACATCGACAAAAATATCAATTCCAGTATTCCTGACAGTACATATATTTTAAGATATCGAAGACATCGATAGATATTCCATTGATAGTATCGATAACAACAAATACAATCGGGTACACGATGCTTCTAAATTTGGCCTATTTTTGTTTTTAATTATCTCTCTCTTTATTAAATTCTAAACTTAATAAAAACCTATCAGATGGCTATTTATTTATAGACAGGGTTAAGACAATGTCCGCGCTGAACTGCTTGAAGGTTTAACAGCGCTGTTGGGGTCATTCACACACGCAGTACCAGATATGCAAATTTCTCAAGTTGCCAACTCGTATCCTTACACAATATTCACTTTTCTATATACCCATATTACTTCCAAAGCAAATAGGTATACAATATTACCGCCTTGTAATTCTGCTAATAATTCCACTCCGTTCAACTTACATTTGCCTTCTACATCCCCAGATTGCGAGTGCCATTTTTTCACTCACCTTTTTATAGTCCCATAATCCTTTAAGTATTGATTATTTTTCACAAATATACCACCACAATGTAATGTTGATTGCATTGCAGCAGTAGGAATAAGTATGTATGTATGTATGTATGTACATTGTACATATGTAAAATAGCAGAAATAACAATAAAAACAATAGCAGCAATCTCTCCCTTTGTAACAGG
>NW_016217651.1:0-1611 GCF_001687245.7 Rhagoletis zephyria | reverse complement strand
ACGGCCACGCTGGGGCTGGAGGGCGTCATCAGCGGAAGCTGTGATAACGTCTGGAACAGCGCCAACTGTACTGAAAGCTACGCCGCCACCGTTTTAAATCGAACGCTAAAAAGTCCTGAAGAGGAGTTCTTCCGGCAGAACGTCCTCGGCGCGGAGCGCTTTGAGTTTGAAAATTCCTCACCTTCTGCACTGGAAAGCCTTCAGCCGGGGCTGGTCTTTACGCTACTTCTCAGTTGGCTGCTCGTCTTTGTGATTCTGGTGCGAGGAGCTCGAAGCATTCGCTGCGCCAATCTGCTCACCGGAATTCTGCCCCCGCTGGCGATGATCGTCTTTTCAGTTCTTGCCCTCTTCCTGCCTGGCGCCTTCAATGGAATCTGCAATTACCTGTCGCCCCGATTCCATCAAATTTACTCCGCCGAAGCGTGGATGGACGCCGCCAAGCAGGTCCTTTTCAGCTACGGCCTCGGCCTGGGCGCCCTCACCGCGCTGGGCAGCTACCGCCGAGCTGATGGCCGCCATGCTGGCGCCCAATTTGGGCGTCACCTGAAGGCGCTGGTGGCTCTGCACACGCTGGTGGGCCTGGTCACCGTCTTAGGCTTCTACGCCCTCGCCGGCCACCTGATGGCGGTTGAGGGGGGAGTAGCTCCTGCAGTGAGACACCTTCGCAGCACGGGCGCCATCTTTGTGCTGGTGCCCCGGGCGCTGGCCGCCGGCATTTCCGGTGGTGCCTCCTCCCTCTGGGCGACCGCCTTCTACGCGTTGATCTTCCTCTTGGGGCTCGGCTCGCAGGCGATCACCGTCGAGGGGGTGGTTCTTGCGCTGGAGGACGTACTATTTGGAAAGGACAGCAACTCCGCCGGTAGGAAGTTTTGCGTCAAGCGAAGGGCGGCCACCCTGGCCGCCGTCATTCTGCCCAGCTTTGCACTGGGCCTGATTTTGGTCAAGAGGGTAAGCTGATGGGAGATTTGTTGAGGGGAGAAAAAGGGTTAACTTAAAATCTAATGCGGTTTTTAATTTAATTAATGTTTAGAATGGCCTCGAAACTTTTGACGTCTTTGACTCCTTTGGGGCGCCCGTGTGGACGCTGAATCTGGTGATCATCCTTCAGTGCCTCCTCTTTGGACGCTACGGACTGTCGGCCATTGAAGAGAAGTTTTCTGGTTCCAACTCTAGTTTCCGGTTTGGCCCTACCAGTCGAGTGGTCATTCAGTACGTCACTCCGGCGTTGATGATTCTGTTGCAAATAGCGGAGAGTTTCAAGTTTTTAGAGTAAGTCTTTTTTGTTGGGTAATTTTGAGAGCAAAGGTGATCAACTATTTTAATCTTTATTTTAGATTCCTCTCCACTAGCTTCAGCCTTCCCTTTGAGAAGCTCTTTCTCGGCTGGAATCTCTTCCTGGCGCCCTTTGTGGTGGCCATTTTTGTCACCCTGCTGGAGCTGGTTCTCAGTAGGGTGGTGGGCGGTAATATAGGACAGAAAACGATGGCCTTTGTTTAAACTTTGCTTTAAAATACTCAAACTTTAGTTGATTATATCTAAGCAAAAACTTTTTCAAATATAAATTGACAGAAATAATTTGGTTTAGTAAGAGTGCTAAGGCTAGGGCTAAAG
>NW_016217650.1:0-1611 GCF_001687245.7 Rhagoletis zephyria | reverse complement strand
AATCGACTCAATAAACAAAAATCCAAACCGCAGCGAAATGTTGAAGGTGACAGGGATGCCAAGGAACGCGACGTGAAAAGCAAACTCACCGCAGTGGAACGGGAGAGTCTTTCAGAACAGTGAGTGCACATTTTCTAGATAAATATGTATATTCGATCCACGCACATTAATTTTTATATGAATTTACAGATATCGACTGCGTGGTAATGACTATTTTCGCGCTAAGGAATATGATAACGCTATTAACGAGTATAATCTCTCCATTACCATTTGTCCAGAGAAAGCGGCGCCAGCGTACAACAATCGTGCCGCGGCGAGTAAGTATTTACGTACATACATACATACATTTAAGTCATTACATACAAAATTTACACCTCAATGCTGTTTTGGTGTGAAATATTTTTTTTTACATTCTTTATCGAAAAAAAGAACACACCTATTTTTTTATTTCGTCAAATATTCCCGAAATTTCGAGCTCACAGATAGGTCTTTATTTTGAGTTTTCTACAGTTAATAAACTACGTATTTGTCGCAGGAAATCAGTTAAGTCAAGAAAATGTGCGCAATTACCTCGGCTTTCCATTAGAGTGTGAGATGGATTTAAATAAATAGTTCTTACATTAAAAATTTGATGTTTTTATATTTCTTATCATTTTTTTGTTTTTTTTGTTTGCTATTTCGAATAAACCAATAATTATCTACCGAAAAAAATTTTTAATTTTTTTGTATTTAAAAAAAAGAAACCACCATATGGGCACCCCTGGTTTAAGCTTCATTATTGACCAAATGTTTTTAATTAGATTTCCATCCGTCCATAGCGAGATGCACAGAAGCATATTTTTATGGAAGCAGTTTCCTTATGAGCATCGGATTTGATGGCCCATCGTCCGACTATGATGAGTTGCGAATAGCACTTTCACGGCTTAACAAAAAAGCTTCTGGAGCTGAAGGGTCAGCGGGCTGCCAGCTGAGCTATTCCGCTACGGGGGGTTGGTACGATGCATACGAAAATTCCTATGCAGAATATGGTCTTAACGACGGACCAACGAACTCGTATATTTTGAGTTATACGTCCGTGGAACTTCGGCTTCAGTGAGAGCTTTTCGTATATTTCACGACTACGTAGTTTAACCTTTAATTAGTAGGATATAATGCTACTACTTCCGTTTCATCTTTTTTTTTAGAAATAAAACTTAAATGGTATTCCGACGCTATCAAAGATTGTGAACAATGCCTTCAGTTGGAGCCAGATAACCTGAAGGCCAGATTAAGGCTAGCAGAAGCCACTTATTGTGACGGAGAAAGGCAAGAGGTAAAATGGCTTAATTGCATACATACGTACCTACATATCTATATATGTATATATGCATACATACATATGTATGTGCGTATGGTCAAAATTTTGAGATCGAGGAACGAGTGGAGAAAAGTTTTTATTTAACTCACCCGCTAACTCTTGATATATTTTGTTAGATCAAAGGCAAACATACCTTATTTATATTTGCATGTGTAGTAACTACATGTTTTATGTATTTAAAAAATGGTAAATTTTCTTTTGCCCTTCAGTCGTATGCATTATACCTGAAAGTATTGGAATTGGAGCCCGGAAAT
>NW_016217649.1:0-1611 GCF_001687245.7 Rhagoletis zephyria | reverse complement strand
TTTGAGTGTTTAGAGGCTGAAAGTTTACCAATTTGCAAACTCTTTTTTTGTTAAAGGTATTATCCCCATCACCTATTCAAATGCGCGCCTGATTATTTGGCTCATTTGTGAGGGAAGAGTACACCTTGCCTCATCAGCAGCAGTTTTAATCAGTTTTTTTAACTTTAGCTAACAGTTTCAGCCCTTAGATTACCGGTAAATGAGCCAATGGAATGGAATGAATGGAAACCATTTTCAGGATGAATATCACCTGACTGATTTTTGTCAGTCACCACTTTCATTGGCTTTCATGCTTTCATGTTCATGTTTTCTCCTTTAGTCAATAGACAAAATGTTTCTCCACATTTTTTTTGTTTCACTTCCTTCCCTCTGCTCGGTGAATTGCGCAACACACATCAGCTTTTTTGCTCCCCTTTTTCCTTCAAAAGCAGCAGCAGCAACTGTTGTGACACAACATTTTAACATTACAGTGAGCAGTCAGCATTTTCATTTCTCTTTTGTTTCCCTTTCTTTCTTTGTCAGACTTTTGACAAACAATCTGAAGATCGACCTTTACTTTGAGGGAGTGAGGGAGAAAGAGTTGGACGGGACGGGATTTTGCGGAAGTGCAAGAGGAGACTGAAGAGGAAGAGAAAGTGAAAAAGAAAGTGAAAAAAAGAACACTGACTGACAATGCCAGACAAAAGGGGGAAGGAAAGTTGAAAGGGAAAAATGTAGGTCAATGTAGGCAACACAGTGGCAGTTCTTTATGGTGTGAGTTGTAGTTTATGCTCAGGGGCGTCGAATGAGAATTCAATGTTGGATCAGGAATTAGATTTGCGTTTAAAAAGTTTTTGAAATAGGGTTCATTTTCTTTTATCCCAGTTTAGCAAGACTAAACTGGATTCTGGACTTTTTTTGGCAATCTTTCTCTATTGACATTGCACAAAAGCACAGAGCAGTTACTTCAGATCATCCAGATTTCACTTCGATTAAGCAAAAACACTCACCGATTTGGCCAACATTATTTCAAAAGAGAGCACCAGTGTAAATAAAAAAAGTTGAGGATCAGGAACACACAGTCTGTACCTTCCGTACCTTCAGTTTCACCAGTTAGCTTTGCCAACTTTTTTGGCAACCAGTCATATTTCCCAACTCAGGAAAATGTTTCTCGATTGATAGTGAACTGGGAGAGAGGAAGAGAGAGAAGATAGCCGGTTTGTTGTTGCAATCTTCACTTCAGATTGGCTTAGCCAATAGGCACCTTTTTGTTATTTGAGCCAAAAAATATTATTTGCATCACCAAGCAGAGAGACTGGTTGAACAAATTGAGGACGAGAGGAGATTGAGGTTTCATCAACTGATCTACTTTAAGTTTAATATTGTTGCAAAATCAGCTGACTTTTTGTTAAATTAATGAGATTTCCTTAAGTTTTTGGGTACAAAGCAGATAGTGACACACTCGGTTGCCCGTTTTATTTACTTGCTTATTTTTCTTTTATACACAGTTATCAGTGGTGGTGGTGACTGAAGAGGGGAAAGAAGAAGAAGAAGAAGCTAGCCGAGAGAAAGAGGGGGGAAAAGAGGGGAAAAAGAGGGGAAAAGAGGGGAAAAAGAGAGCTTCTACAGAAC
>NW_016217648.1:0-1611 GCF_001687245.7 Rhagoletis zephyria | reverse complement strand
TGCAGCGTTGGACCAGAGGTGATCACAAGGTAGCGAGGTCCCGTACTAGGATTTAACCTAGTCCCAATTTTTGCAGGGTATTTGATGGAATTTTACAAGCTAACAACTAATCTTGGTAATAAAAGGAATGTTCTAAAATAATATAAATGCTTATATTGGTGGACCGTTCATAACTAACGCTTGTATCTTTTTTCAGGCAAAAAACTGTATATTGCTGCGGAAAATTCCGTTTCGCAGTTTGTATATCCATTTTAAAAAGAAAAGAAAACATTTTTTCTTTTTTAATACGTATACTTTACTTTTAATTTTTAGATTTTCATTCACTTAATTCTCAGAAAGTTATTTTATGTATTTTTTCTAAATTTAATTTTCTTTTAAGGTTTAAAACTAAGAAAATTTTGTTTTTGATTTTATTTAATTTTCAGGAGCCTACTTTTTATGTTTTTAGATTTTATTGTTTAATTAAGATACATTTTTCTTAATTTCATTGGATTTTAGATACCTATTTCATTTACTTTTTAACTTTCTAATTTAGTCTGTTTTTTTTTTTATACCCGAGCGCACTTGTGCACAAGGGTATTATAACTCTGTTCACATAACGGTTGTCTGTAGCAGGCAAAACGAATTGAAATAAATTGACAAATGTATACATAAATAACCAGAATGAAAAAAGAAATCGATTATGCGGTGACTGTCTGTCCGTCCGTCCGTCTGTCCATCTGTGCACACGATATCTCGAGTAAAAATTGAGATATCTTAACGAAAATTGGTATGTGTGCTTCTTTTCAGCGTGGTATTGAAAAGGGGCAATATCGGACAATAACCTCGCCTACCAGCCATATAACGGTGGTTTTCAGAAATAAGAAAACTGCGATACTTTTGGTAACTACTGAAGCTTTTTCACTCAAACTGTATTTACAATCAGCCTTATCATGAGTTTCATTTTCCCCGAACCCGTTCACTTTTCACTTTTGGTTTCCATGGTTTTACTATAGGCGGATGACAATTTTGCGGGTGAATTTTTTTTCAGGCGAAACTCAGGATAAGGCAGAATTATTTTTGGGCGAAAAATAAGAATATTACATATTTTTGGAAAATAGGGGTAACCACGCCCACTTATGACTCCAATGTATATCTCGGTAGCTGCTCCACCAATTTCCCCCAAAACTTAACGCGCTTGTTGGCCTTGGTACAACATACCAAATGGCTGACAATTTTTAAAATCGGACAAAAACCACGCCCACATCCCACATAACGGTAAATACGAAATCTTCGAAGCTAATCTATTTAAAATTGGTGTTTGCAATAACTCTTTAGCACAAAATTAGTTTATGATAAAATTTTGGAAAATGGGCGTGGCACCGCCTACTTATGACCACATATGTGTATCGCGATCTGTACCAAACTCTGATTGATTACTGTGCTTGCCACATAAAAGCTAAGCGCTGAAAATTATTGAAATCGGACTAAAATTACGCCCACTTTTTACATAAGGGTAAATTTACGAAATGCTTGAAATTTCGGTATTTCGAAATTTAAGGACCCCAATTTACACAAAATGCATACTAGCACAATCACTTGTAAAGAAGTAGCATTATTATGGAATTTTGG
>NW_016217647.1:0-1611 GCF_001687245.7 Rhagoletis zephyria | reverse complement strand
CCCCAATTCGGCAATAATTTTTTTAAATTATTCTACTAAAATAGTCAAGAACACTCCTTAGCAAAAGTTTAATGATTTTTTACGAGCTTTTACTTAATGACATTAGGTTGGTATGAACTGCGATCTGGTGGGTAAGTGATAGAACAGGGTAAGTACTTGGTGTTATTCAACTTTGACACACAAATTATTGCCTGCTTGAGATAAGAACATCGATTTATCATACTTTAAGATCCACATTCGGGGAAAAAATATTCAAAATTGAATCGAAATACAATGAAACCTCGATAAATCTAACCTTGGTAAAACGAAACACTCAATTCATATACCAAAATCGATGTTTTGATATTCTGTATATATAACTTCGACAAATCGAGGTTTCACTGTAATTGTTTTGCAAAAGGATTTGGCGAGCTTTAATATACTGACATTATGGTGATACGTTAGGGTGGTAGGAACTGAGATTTGGTGGGTAATTACCAGAACAGGGTACTTGAGGTCAATGAATTTTAGAACGAAAAGAAAAATTTTGTCCTCGAGACAAGAACATCGACATGTCAAACTTTAAGATCCGACTTGCATGAAAGGTATGACGAAAAATGTAAAAAGGAGGCCCTTATGTTCGGCCAAAAATGTGCATTACAAATTGCTCTGCAAAAATGCTTTAGACTCAGAGTTGTACGGCGAACTTTTTTTCTGGTACGGTCTATTGTACGCATGCACATCCCCATGGGCATATGTATGTATTTCAATAATGATTGCTTTGTTTATACAAATCGATCCATCATATGGTACCTGGCGCACGACTTAAACAATTGCTTACTGATTCTTTGGGATTTATGAGATGTTGCGTCACAATAAATTTTGGAAAGTCAAATTGTATTCCCTTAGCCATATATATGTACATATGTAATCTATC
This sequence comes from Rhagoletis zephyria, assembly GCF_001687245.7. Classification (NCBI taxonomy): domain Eukaryota; kingdom Metazoa; phylum Arthropoda; class Insecta; order Diptera; family Tephritidae; genus Rhagoletis; species Rhagoletis zephyria. The sequence goes on along the minus strand of NW_016217647.1, from coordinate 695 downwards.
TAAATAATATACGTAAGTACATATCTACATTTATAATCATACACATGAAAGGTACACATGTACGCATGCCGTCTAAGTGCAAACATGGAACTTCAACGGTCACTCCACCCTTTTTGTTTTTCGATTAGAAAGTAAGGACAAAGCTATAAACAAAGATGTAAAAGTTGAACAAAGAGCAGTAAAATGCCGAATCTATCACCTGTTTGACATTTAATGCAGTAAAATTATGAAACAAATATGTATAGCAAAGATCGGCCAGAATATGCGCCATATAGAGATTGCCATTTATCAACTAACTTGTCAGCGGCATAATTAAAAACTGTTGTGCATTTAAATTTTTTTTTATTTTTTGCCTTTGCGACTTCCATAGGTCTACTAATACTATTTCTACACAATCTGCATACATATTTACGTACATAAATATGTAGTGTGCTATATGTGCTCATCACGAGTATTTATTAAACAGAACCAAGCTACTATGACGCGCTACCTTTCCAAATCATGTGCCAAGCGCTGCGAGTAAGCTGTATTCTATATACATACATACGTACCCTGAAGGAAGCGAGTGATTTTTTTTAAATCAACTAATTGAAAGATTACTTGTAAACAAATGCAGTGAGTGTTGAAGTTTCGAATTTTGATTCTATTTTTACTCAAAGAAACAATTTGTGTTTTGGAAGTATGAAAAAGCATCT
>NW_016217646.1:0-1611 GCF_001687245.7 Rhagoletis zephyria | reverse complement strand
TTTTACAAAGCTAGTGATACCACAATAAAGTGCAAGCAATGCATTGTAGAGGTAAAGTTTTGTGGGAACCTTTCAAAGGTTGGATTTTTTGTCTAAATAATCGTATTACTTCTAGTGCTACTAATGAAGAAATATACATATCGATACCTCAACTGAAAACATATTGAAAATTTCGAACTCTCTGCCGGGATANTATGTGACCGGTAACGTCTGAAAAATAATTTCGCTTTGTTGCATGTAAAAGGATGAAAAATAATCGATATAAGTAGGCATCGATACATTCGGTTCACTCATATAAGTAGTATCGAAATAGCGATTTGAGTAAACTCATTTGAGTAGGTATCGATACTTCGATGGTATCGGAACGTCCCTACTTTGCATCTCGTAAAATTATTTTAAAAAATAGGCCTTACAATACTACGGTTCATTATATATTATTCTTAATTAGCTGAAAAGTGCTAAAAAATTCAGTAAAAAAGTGATTAAAAATGATTTTCTGTTATTAATAGAGAGTATTTTGGGAGAGTGTTGTTTGACAGTGTTTTGAGATACGAGGTTTTGCCAAAGTACCGTTGTTACATGTTTGCATGTATGTATGCATGTATGTACTTAAATGCACATACGAGTGTGTATTCAACAAAAGCCGGGTCCAATGCGGTTTGCTATAGGCTATAGTCATATTTGTAGCCATCGTTATTGTAGCGCTTAAATGTTGGAAGAATCAACTGTTAAAGCAAAAATTCCAATAAATAAATTCAACGCACAACAAATAAACAAAACGAAGCAACCATTCACATTGCAGTTGGTTCGAAGCAAAAGTAAAAACTCAGTAGCGTTTAGGGCAGTGCAGCGGAGGCTTGCGGACGAGGATGGTTCTAGTAAGCAGTAGTTCTGTTCGTCGAGCAAAAAAATTGTAAGAATTATCATGATTCTTGTTCAAATTGCGTTCGTGCAGGCAAAAAAATTATCCATCACTTATAAATTAAGAGCGCAAAGTGATAGTTCTCTTGGAGAGAATAATATTATTGTGGTATATGTTTGCATTTTTTCTCGAAGATAATCTGAAAAACTTGGTTCGTCAAATTTAAAAATATACAAACTTGAACGATTTTCCAATGAAAAATGTAAGTAAATGCTTGTTTACTTAATTAATTTAGTTAATTCCAATGATTTTAAAAGTACTCGGCTGAAAAAAAATGTATTCGTAATCGGAACCAGAGTCGATTAAGCAAACACGACAACTACTACGGCAAAGAAATTTAAACATATGTTAAAGAACGTCAGAATAACAAGAAATGTACATGTACATAAATTCTCTCTTTCGTCCATCTGATCTGATTGAAATGCAACCGTGGACACCAGCTGGCAAAGAAACTTGCCGATTCCTTGCACAAATTTGCGATCTTGCAGAAATTTGCAAGTTTCTCTACTTGAGAGAGAATTTTTTCTTACTCTCTGATTTTTTGAGTGATGGATAAGTCTTTGTGGATTTTTTACAAACAAACCTAATGACACATCAAGAAATGGGTGCCCAACAAAGCTGTGCTGAATTATTTTACAACCTTTAAAGCTCGTCGGCGATTTCAAGCATCCGTTGATGGTTACCCCAGC
>NW_016217645.1:0-1612 GCF_001687245.7 Rhagoletis zephyria | reverse complement strand
TAACGACTAAAGCAGGCATCACACGATTTTTACATTTGTACAGATTGTACATTTTTGCACTTACAGAGTGGTGTTGTTTAGAAATTTGAGTTCAGCTCACTTAAAGAGTTTCCAAACAACACAACTCTGTAACTGCCAAAATGTACACATCTGTACAAATATACAAATCGCGTGATCCCACCTTCAATATCCAAAAGTTAATCAAATCAACACAATAACACAAAATTGGTAAATTTGCACATTCATTCTTCTGGCGATCAGGGTTGCCACTGAACAACTTTCTTTCCTACCAAGAATTGATTCAAAAACCTACCAAAATGGCTTCCCTCCAACCATTTATTTTAATCAAGAAAATGACGTTTGACAGCAATAAATACATCTATTTTTGTTGGTTTTTATGCTTTAAATAAAGGGATTTTCTTTTCTGCCGAGAAATGTTGCCTTCTCTGTGCCCTCTACGCACAAATACAAAGGAGAGGGCAATGAAAAAGCAACATTTTTTGTAGAAATGAAAACGCCATAAGATTTTCAGGTAAATAAGAGAAATCAGAATAATAGTTTTAAAAAGCCTTCGGAGGAAATGACGTGAAAAATCATTGCAGAAAATAAAAATCCCGTAGCAGAAAACAAAATCCCGTCGTAGATTTTTTTCACTCATTTGCATACATACATATATTATGATATATACATACATATATAAGAAAGGTAAAAAGAAAACTCATAGTTTGGCTTTTCCAACGAAAAAATCCCCGTGCTATGGGTTTGGCACTAATTTCTTCGAGTTGCGGTTAAAAAATCCGACCGATTCGCAACTGTCCTTCAAAAGTTTATCCATCAATCCCTTGAAATAATTCTATGTGAGTTATGAAAACGCAACTTGTTCCTGAAAGTTTTACCTAGAAAAAGTACTCGCATTTGAAAAAAATTAGATATCCCTTTTTTAAAAGAGAAGGAGAAGAATCGGTTTACATTCACACATTTTTTTCAAATGAAGAGGTGGAATAAACTTTCAATTTGTAGTACGTTTTTGTTTTACCATTAACTTTCCCCAACCAAAAAAATCTCTGCTGACAGAGAGACCCACTACAATAAACCAGAGATGTTTTCTGTTGTATGAGCAAAGAACCGTACCAAAATTTTAAGCGTCCTACCATCCTACCAATGAGAAAATAACCAATTTTGGTAGGGAAAGCCCAAAACGGCAACCCTGGTCGGGAGGTCACCGCTGCGAGAAAGTACTTTTTCTAAGAAAGAAACATTTGAAAAAGTTAGCGTATATGTTTTCTTTTGTTTTAATGAAGGTATTGTGATATTAATTGAAGCACTCGGGTTTTAGCAATTTTCGATGGATTACTAAAAAAAGTTAATAATAGGAAGTTTAAAAACCATATTAAATATTGAAGCGAAAACCGGTCGGAGATGCCCATTCTATGGTGCAGCCCTCGTCAATTTAACTTTGATTTTCTATTTGAAGCCTATTGACACTATTTTACTGACGTGGTCTATGAGAACGTCGCTCAAATCCCTAAATTGTTTGCCTACGGAAATTGAGCAAAGCATAGGTTATATGTCGGCCGCTGTGGTGTAGTGGTAAGCAGTGCGCGCTTCCACT
>NW_016217644.1:0-1612 GCF_001687245.7 Rhagoletis zephyria | reverse complement strand
AAAATCAATAAATTGCGATTTTGTAATGATCCAAAAATAAAAAGCTTAGCATTTAACGGTTATTTTTGCTGTCTGTGACCCCGTATAAAATTAAAATTTTTTTCATAACGAAACCCAAAAAATATGTATTCGATTTCAAAATATGAAGTTCATGTACTAATATTTATAAAATTACAAATTGTAAATTCAAAAACTTTAAAATATGCAGACACTAAATATATTTTAATAATAATCTCATAATTTTAAGTTGAAGAAAAACAATTAATTGAGTAAAATTTTTAGAGTCTTATGTTAAAAAACGAAAATAGAATAATAATAGTTTAATCGTTTTTTTCAGGCCGAACTTTAAAGCTAAATAAAATATAAAATTACAAATTCTGAACTCAAAAACTTAAAAATAATAAAAAAGACACATGTGTATATGTTTTTAAGTTAACTGTATGAATTTTCAGACCTTATTATTACTTTATAAAATTCATTGAATTGTAGGTACTTAAATTTAAAAATTACTGATTCCGATTTTAAACATTTAAAGATATTTAAGTTATAATGCATATCATATGCAGATTATACTTATTTTAACAATACTTTCATAGTTTTAAGTTAAAAAAGGGAGCCTAGGTCAGGCTCGATTGCTAAATAACAAAAATAAAAACATTATGGAATTTTAATTAAATATTTTAGTTTGAACTTTAAATTTAAGTACGAATATTTAAAAAAAATACAAATTCTTAATTCAAATTTAATTTTTTTTTAATTGCATACAATTAAGTTAAAGAAAAAGTAAATTTGATTGAATTATATTTAAGTTTTAGCATTTACTTTTTAATATATTTTTTATGTTTAAAATTTTACATTCAAAATTTTTAATTTTAAATAAACAAAAATATTTAAGAATTTAGTTTAAATATTTAAATTTCCTTTAGAATAAACTGTTAATTGCAGTAATAATATTTATAATAAATTGAATTAAAAAAAATTTAAAAATATTTTAAAAGATATATGTTTTTAAGTTAAATGTACGAACATTAAACTTATTTTAATAAAAATATCATGCATAAAATTTCCCGGTTCCTAGACTAAATTAAAATAAAAAATATAAGAATTTAGTCTAAATACTTGAGATTTTTTAAGTAAATTTCATTGTAAATTTCAGAATAATAGTTAAGAAAATGAAATGAAATGCATAAATGAAATTCCTTATATAGCTTTTTTGTTTAAAATAATTAGATTAATTCTTAATATTTTTATGTTGATAAAACTCAATAAAAATGTTTAAAATTTGTATAACATTTTTAAATTTTGTGTCTAGTTAATAATAAAATTTTCTAAAAACTTAAATTTTATCAACCTTGTCTTGAAATTGTTTCATTATTTGTAATTTTTTTCTTCTGAAAGTGTTCACATTGTTTACATCTCATTTTATCCCTTTACCTAAAAATCCTTCTACCCATAAGCCAAAATCGTCCGAATCGAATTTAAGTAAACATAAAAGAAATTGATTACATGACTGCTACATGTTGTAGCAATAACAACAATAAACCCAAATAATAATAATAATCCCATGTAGGAGTAAGTAATTCACCAACTAACTCTCTGCCTGGCCAGTGTC
>NW_016217643.1:0-1612 GCF_001687245.7 Rhagoletis zephyria | reverse complement strand
ATATATATATATATATTTACATAGCAGTCGATATCCAGCTGGGGGGGAGGCGGTGGTGGCGGCGACGACAAAGGCAGTGAGTAGCTGCGCGCTGTCTCGTAGTGATACTCAAATATTTTAATTTCATTGCAATTATGAGGGTCTCACACAATCAGCTTTAGGCTGTTGCTACTGTAGTGCTTGTTGGTGTTGTTGTTGTTGTTGTGAACTGTAAACAGCATTTTTTTACATTTTGCAGCATACATTTACAATGACTTTGTTGTTTTTTGTTTTTTTTTTGTTTGTTCTTTTCCTGGCTGCAATACAATGCATACACTATAGTTACATATTTACGTAGTTAAGTACGCATGTATATTATTTTCTGAAGTCAGAGTATATTGTATCTGCTGCCTTTGTAAGTTTCTTGAACTTGTGTCCTTACACAGCGCAAATGTTTACAGATCGTTCGTTGCATTCACGCAGAATGACGACTGACATGATTAGTGCTCACCTTACTTGCTCGTGTTGTTGTTGCAGTTGTAGTTGTAGTTGTAGTTGTAGTTAGTTTTGTAGCTGNACATGATTAGTGCTCACCTTACTTGCTCGTGTTGTTGTTGCAGTTGTAGTTGTAGTTGTAGTTGTAGTTAGTTTTGTAGCTGACTTGCGTCGTTGCTTGGCGTCTACCGAACGCATTACCTTCACCTCCATTTTAACCTCCAGCGTGCGCCACCTCCGCGGCTAGCTGACCGGCTGATAGCTGCAGCTTCAACAAAAGCAACTGCAATGCATTGTTTGTACATACATATCTATAGCTACAAACACATATCTACAAAAAAAAAGCTGACTAACTTAAGGTATGAATATTTACTTTAAATGATCGTAAATTCGTTTCGACGCTGCATTGGCTTTTTTCGCCTGAGACTTTCTGTGGCTTTTGTTGTTGTTGTTGCTTGTTGGGGCCGGGCCGCTCAAAACTGTATGTTATTGTTAATATTTACATCGGTGCAATACAGATCTTTCGTGCGTGCTTTACCTTGTTTTTTGTTCGACCCTCCACCGACAAATTCTACCTACTTACATACATACATACAAATGTACATATTTATTTATACGTATATATGTATGTGTATTATCTTGATCTGTGTTCTGCATTGCCAAGCGATCGCCGGTGTTTGCTGCTTTTTTTCGCACTCTGGCCGTTTTGAAGGACAATGTCAATGGGTTATTTCGCACATTTCGCAGATACATATGGACATAAGCACTTAAATGCCTAAATACATACATACATATATGTACATACAATGCGTAAGCACTTGCAAGAGTTGTTGCTCATTTTCTTACTACGCAGTCAAAGAGCGAAAGTGAGTAATTAAATTAAGTTGTTTTATTTCCGTTGTATTCGGTTTTTAAATTTAATATATATGTATATATGTATGTATGTAGGTAGATTAGGGTGCCCATCGAAAAAATTTTTGTTTTAAATTTCAAGATTCTACACCCTAATTTTTATGAGAGATATTAGCTATTGCCTTTTTTTATAGATTTTTTAAACTAGTCATTCAAAAATTATATAAATTTTCAAAACCGTACTTTCTGATCTGAAATGACACGTCGCGACCTCTAAATTATTTTT
>NW_016217642.1:0-1612 GCF_001687245.7 Rhagoletis zephyria | reverse complement strand
GTGGCAAATTCAGCTGCACTCTAGGTAAATACGTTGCAACAACTAAAACAGAAAAATGCCCAAATAACAGCAACAACAACCACACAGACTACATACAATATAAATGCACAAGCGATGCGGTTGTTGGTTGTATCGAATTGATTTGCTGAAGTTTAAAGTTTCCAACGAAAACCATGGCCCTCGAGCAGCCAAAAATGGCGATTTTGAAATGCGTTGGCTGCAATTTTCAAAATTACCTACGTTTCACTGCTGTCGAGCTCACCGCCTCTGTTAGAGCCGCTAATAGGCGCCGCTGCTGCAACTGACTTCCTGACACCTCCCTCCAGCCCCTGTGTGCGCAATTTTCGAGCGTCTCTTAAATACTGTCCTTCTTTTGGAGTATTCTTCTTCGCATTGCACCTATTTCTTTATCACATTTTACATACATACATATGTAGGTCGTTGCAATTTAATACTCGAATTCCGTATGCGGACGGGTTGGTCGGGTTCGCCGCCAGCTGAGCTTCAATTTCAACACGTTCGCTTGAGTTTTGGCTAACGCATAGCCCCTGCAGGAGACCGTCCATATTATTGTACATCGCAACCATTCTCTATTTTTCTGCATGCTGTATGTAGTGCATTTTTAGCGATGCGGCTGCAAGTTTGCCAGCAGCGCTTCGATGCAGCGTCAAATCCTTATCGGTAGTGAGTAATATAACTGGTTTCCAATTTTTGCTTAGCTGCTTTTGGTTTTTCTCCATTGTTGGCGTATCATTTGCAAGGGCGTAGCCAGCCTTCGAACAAGGGGGGGCGCAGGAGCTTATATGTATAGGCGGAAAAAATGGTTTTTAATAAAATTTTATTATTATTATTTTTTTTTGAATACATACATATGAATAGAAAATTTTATGTTTAAGCAAGTATGTATAAGTTTTCTGGTATCTTCAGAAAATCTCTTTCAAACGGTTTCTGCTCAACCCTTTGGCTTTGAACGCTGGGCATGCATAAGCCATTCAAGCGGTATTCTTGCATTGTTGATCGTAGCCAAGTTTTGGCACGTCGAAGTGTGCTGAACGACCTCACAATGGAGTATGGCAAAGCTAAAATCATTTGAATGCCTCCGTTAAATTGAGGATAAAACATAACCGACGCCTTATACAAGTCTATCAAGTTTACATCTGTGTTCTGTTCTCCTTGCAACAATGAACCCCATAGCTGTACTTCCGCTTGCAAACCGTGTAGTCCGTAAAACCTCAATACTATATCCAGCAATTTCAAAGTTTGTAATAGCGATGAATAAAACGCTGGCGAGTTTTTCTCACTAAATCTTATTTCCAATGATGTTATTAAGAAACTTAGGTATAGGGATATAAAGTAAACGTTGAAAGTATTATCTCTGCGATGCGGCTAGGTGGTTTGCTCAATGCTTTTGTCGATCAACTATTCGCGGGAGACTTAGTTCAATATTCAAAAGTTCAGTTGTATTCGTTGCTGATATTAAAAGCTGTACAGAGTGATTGTCAACTTATTTCCTGTTTTCTTTTATTATTTTTATGATCCAGGTTTTTCGACTGGAGTACGGTCGCCACTGGCTCAAGTATCTTGCTATATTTCTCAATTAGGCATAATGACG
>NW_016217641.1:1421-1612 GCF_001687245.7 Rhagoletis zephyria | reverse complement strand
AATTTAATTTGAATTAAGGGCATTAGGTAGCTAAAATGTGTATCACAATGTGGGTTTAACATGTGTTTGGTTTAAAAATAAATTGAACAGGATTGACATCTGTTTCAAAAGTCGAATTAAATTAAATTATTCGATATATTGAAAATGGGCGTCAAACAAAGGAGTGTTAAGAAATCTTCAGTTTGAGCATT
>NW_016217641.1:0-1380 GCF_001687245.7 Rhagoletis zephyria | reverse complement strand
GGGTTTAACATGTGTTTGGTTTAAAAATAAATTGAACAGGATTGACATCTGTTTCAAAAGTCGAATTAAATTAAATTATTCGATATATTGAAAATGGGCGTCAAACAAAGGAGTGTTAAGAAATCTTCAGTTTGAGCATTTAGAACATTAAAGAGGGTTTCCACCTGTGTAAAAAGTTAAACTCAGATGATCTAATAAGTCAAATGAATTAATAAAGTATGGGTATAAATTGACAGGGGTTAATATTTTTTTCTGAACTCTATTTAAGAGGGTTGCCATATGGGCATTTCCCAAAAAAGGTAAACCAAAAATACAAGTAAATGAATTAAACGGTCAAATTTAAATTTAGTATGTTTTACTAGTAAAAATATTGTATGGGGGAAAAATCTGTCACGTATGATATGTCACATCCCCTATCGGATTTTAATTTAAAATTAAATCAACAACGAATTGCTTTTGATTAAAAATGAACTTGAAATTTGGTATACAGGCACAGCTACGGTAGGTGCTTATAGTAAGGTGTATATGAATGAGTTTATAAAGGGGGCGTGGCGCATACCGTAGGCGTGGAATTTTTTATGAGCTATAACTTGGGAACCCAGACACCCCACGAACTTGAAATTCGGTATGCAGGCACAGCTACGGTAGGCGCTCATCGTAAGGTGTATATGCATGAGTTTATAAAAGGGGGCGTGGCACATCCTGTAGGACTTAAATCTTTAATCAGCTATAACTTGGGAACCATAAACCCCACGAACTTGAAATTTGGTATGCAGGCACAGCTACGGTAGGCGCTCATCGTAAGGTGTATATGCATGAGTTTATAAAAGGGGGCGTGGCACATCCTGTAGGACTTAAATCTTTAATCAGCTATAACTTGGGAACCATAAACCCCACGAACTTGAAATTTGGTACGCAGGCACAGCTGCGGTAGGCGCTTATAGTAAGGTGTATATGAATGAGTTTATAAAATGGGGCGTGGCACATCCCGTAGGCGTGGAATTTTTTATAAGCTATAACTTGGGAACCATACGCTCCACGAACTTGAAATTTGGTATGCAGGCACAGCTACGGTAGGTGCTAATAGTTAGGTGTATATGAATGAGTTTATAAAAGGGGGCGTGGCACATCCCGTAGGCGTGGAATTTTTTATAAGCTATAACTTGGGAACCATACGCTCCACGAACTTGAAATTTGGTATGCAGGCACAGCTACGGTAGGCGCTTATAGGAATTATATATGAATGAGTTTATAAAAGGGGACGTGGCACATCCCGTTAGGTTAGGTTAGGTTGAAGTGGCTGCTAGGCCCAGAGGGCGCCAGCANGGTGCTAATAGTTAGGTGTATATGAATGAGTTTATAAAAGGGGGCGTGGCACAT
>NW_016217640.1:1395-1612 GCF_001687245.7 Rhagoletis zephyria | reverse complement strand
AAAGCGTTGTATATTAAAAAGTTTTTTTTTATATTATTTATTTTCAATTGAAAATGCTTTCAAATATGAGTAGTCCACTTGCAAAATGCGCTATGTTGTTTTTGGAGGATTACGTACCACTATTTATAGTAGTTTCATGTCCACTAACAACACAGTGCAAAATCTTTTTATATTCTGAATTAAATAGCATCAAATGTTAACTCTTCTTCCAAAAGTC
>NW_016217640.1:0-1383 GCF_001687245.7 Rhagoletis zephyria | reverse complement strand
ATGTTATCTTATGTAATGTTATGTTATGTTACAATTTTATAAGGCTCTTATTTATCCAAATTTTCAGGTACCTAATAATAAAAAAAGATTAAATTTAAATGTTTCTTGTTGTCGTAGTCGTTTTTTTCAAATTTATGGCTTTCTATTATAAAATCACATAACGCTGTTTGCAAGTGGACTACTCATATCTCCCACTGTATATGCAACTTACCTCTCTTCACATTTTTTCAATAAAACCAACAAATTATAAAAAAGTAGGAAATGTTTGGAAAATTTATATTTCAATGCCTATTGGGCATGTACCTTAAATACATGCACATTGTGGAAACGAATCTGGAATTTCTATATTAATGAGAATTGAAAATGCCGCTCCAATGTGGTAGTTGAATAAGAGATAACATACGAGAGTATATAAAATACTTTTTTATTTATTACAGCCAAATGACATTTATTGATCCGTCAAATTTTAAACATGACAGCTTGTCATGTAAACAATTCCATAAAATATTTTCAATAAAAGTAATGCGTAGCTTATCAGCTTGTATATGGACATATGTATGTATGTACATAGTTACGCAGAATCTAAGTCCAAAATGTCTTGTCAAAACCGCTACACAGCCAACACTTTTGCCCCTCGACTCTAATACCGACTTACGTGCTTATAGAAATGCGTGAAACAAGGGGAATTAATACATATCTGTGTTCGTATGGAAAAGAAGGTTATGTCGAAAGGCTGGCTTTAGTATAATGCGGCATTCCCTTTATTCTTTAAACGACAAGGAATTATTGGATGAGACTTAACAAGAGTATTGACTTGCTAGTATCGGAACTATTTCTTGCACGTTTATTTGCCAAAAGTTGTTCAACAGCTCAGCGCCGGTGAGTCATTCGCAATCATGTGCTGCGAATGCCGATTTATACTAAAGCTAGCCTTTCGACATAAGCTACTTTTCCATACCAACACAGTTATGTTTTTGAACTTCTGCTACACTTTGGAGGAATTCTAATTATTCAACAATTTTACAAGACAAGAGAAGGCANACATAAGCTACTTTTCCATACCAACACAGTTATGTTTTTGAACTTCTGCTACACTTTGGAGAAATTCTAAATATACAACAATTTTACAAGACAAGAGAAGGCCATTTTCGATTGATAATTTAAAAAATCATGTTTGCTTATACTATACGAGACTATTGAATAAAAAATTGAAAAAATCAAATAAAACTTCATTTAGCATACTTAAGATCATATTTTGGTAATTTCTCGAGCTTTTTATAGCGCCTATTTTCCATTTTTTCTGGCATATTTTTGCCAGCCCTGTTTACAATGTATAAGAAATCATGTAAATCTTTTCGCCAACGCACAAAGGAGTATTTGCAT
>NW_016217639.1:0-1612 GCF_001687245.7 Rhagoletis zephyria | reverse complement strand
TCCGCTTCAAAAGGAACAAGTAAGTATTTCGAGAACGTTTCGAAAAAATGTGTGACTAGATTGGTAAGAGCTATGGCTTTCAAATGTACAATGGTACTACATAGATAGTACATCCGTATAAAAAATCGGTTTCGGCTGGGGTCCCGAGGAATTAACGTTAGTCCGTATAACCGCATCAAAGTTTAGGCAATCAAAATGGCAAGTGGAATAAGTTCTTATTTCCAAATAAGTACAGAGAGTGTCCGCGCAACAATAGCAGGTGGAATTTCTTTTGAGACAAGTAAGAGTTGAATTAGTTAGGTCGAGAGAATGCATAGGTGAGATGGCTTTAAAAGAAAAAGGTGAACACGGTACTATATTGCTGGATACCAGGACACTCGCCGACCGAAACCATTTTGTGGCCTTAGTGGGTCCACTTCAAGACTTATAATCGCGGCATGGGTAAATTCAGAACGCAGTAAGTACTGGAGAGAGGTAGGGGGTCTTAGATAGTCTAGGCTCTGGTTATACTTTCTGTGGAATGATATAAATCGTTTGAATAGAGCCAACATGAAGTTGGTTATTGGTTATTTAAGTGGTCAAAATCACCTACGCTTTCACACGCACCAGATTGACCTATCCACAAAAACGGATTGTTTTTGTCTCGAAGAGAAGGAGGCGGCGCATTACGTAATATGTTATTTTCCGGCATTGGCCATACTAAGAGTGCAATACTTCAGTTCTTCCACTGTCAATGCCCTCAATGTCAGAAATTCATCTACCAAGAAACTGTGAGCTTTTCTAAACGAGGCTGAATATAACTTGGGCCGCCGACTTAGGAACTATCATGGGCAGGTCTGGGCGATGCTGACTGCGCAGTACCCGCGGGTGACGTCGTGTGTTCGTATACATGAAGTTGAAGGCGAAAATTGAGCGAAAAATAATCACTTTTCACTTTTTTAATGACTCAGATACAAAAGATTTTCTCGCGCTGTCCCTTGTTTATCTTGCAGCCAAAAAAACGATATCGACATCTACTTTTGCGATCCTCTCATAACCCGAAATATTTTCTTTATAGGTGATACGGGCGAGTCGTTTGTAGCCGCCGAGCTACATGGTGGCGAGCTGCTGGTCAAAATGCAATTCAATGGCACACCAGAGGCCTACACGGTGGGTGGCAATAAACTTGACAATGGCTACAATCATCTCATCGAAGTGGTGCGCAATCAGACACTCGTCCAAGTCAAGCTCAATGGCACTGAGTATTTCCGCAAGACACTGTCCTCCACGGGTTTACTCGATGCGCAAGTGCTCTATCTCGGCGGACCGCCAGATGATGAGCCAATTCAAACACCAACCACTACTGATACGGATACCGCCATGTCAGTGCCCGAGGAAATTACGCGCAATAAGGAAATCGATGAAAAGGCCTATTTCAAGGGTATCATACAGGATGTTAAAGTGAGCAATGGCTCACATACGATGATAGTGGAATTGTATCCTTTGAATGAGGATGATTTGCTGCTACCGCCACCCTTCGGTGTGGTCACCATAGATCGCAGTTCGGTGCTCAAAGGCGAGGTAACTGATGATTTGTGTCGCAAGAATCCCTGTAAGCACAATGCTGATTGCC
>NW_016217638.1:0-1612 GCF_001687245.7 Rhagoletis zephyria | reverse complement strand
ACTCATTTCCAGTAAAAGTTTTTACGAATTTTCATGTTTTGGCGAAAATAGGGGAAAATTGAGGGGGCGAAAAATGACAGTTGAAGTTGCAAGTTTTTACTGGATTTTACTGGATAAATTTTTAGGAGTGTTCGCAANTTGGGAAAAAAATTTAAGATCCATGTCAAGAGGTCATAGGCAATAGTTGCGTTTTTTTACTCATTTCCAGTAAAAGTTTTTACGAATTTTCATGTTTTGGCGAAAATGGGGAAAATTGAGGGGGCGAAAAATTACAGTTGAAGTTGGAAGTTTTTACTGGATTTTACTGGATAAATTTTTAGGAGTGTTCGCTATGCAAAAAATTTGTACAAGTTGGTACCAATTGTTACCAAATCGTGTTCGTTTTGCCAAAAACCCACTAAAACTTGCAAGGAGAGAGCACTATTTTGACATTTCATTTGGAGGCAAAACTTTTCCCAGCACGAATTTGCAAGCAGGATTGTGGCACACGGTTGCATTTTTGTCAACATTAATTTGAATCAAAAAGTTCGTTAAATTTAAAAATTAAAAATCTTGTTGCGATTTACGAATGAAAGAAGTATGTAAATATTCGTTTATTCAATTAATTTAATTAATTCCAACCATTTATTCTTCATATTTTGTTTATTCTTCATATTTTATGTACGCNAATCTTGTTGCGATTTACTAATGAAAGAAGTATGTAAATATTCGTTTATTCAATTAATTTAATTAATTCCAACCATTTATTCTTCATATTTTATGTACGCTCATATTCTTAGATCATAGTACTATATCATAGTACTAAATATATGAAGCATAAGATGAATAAAAACAACAAAAACCAATTTCAAAACTGGAAAACACAAAACCAATAATGTCAATTTAATTAATTCCAACCATTTGAAAGGTACTCGGCTGAATAAGCTGTATTCATAATCGGAACGCAGTCGACACCACTGTCGATATAGGAAATCCGGCAGTGACTTCCACAAAGAAATTGAAGCATATGATAAGGAAAGTCAGAATAAGAAGAAATATACGTATAGGTCCTGTTTTGGTTTCCACCTGGAATAATTTAAAAAATTTTTTAAGCTCGAAATGCAACCGTGGACGCCGGCTGGCAGTGAAGCTTGCAAATGTTTGCTAATTCCTGTTCGCACAAAACTTAGTAAGTTTCTCTCTTTGAGAGAGTAAGGTACCTTATTCTCTGAATTTTGTTACTGGCTAATTCTTACTGGCAGTTGCATAGCGAACATTCCTTTTACTTGCNAAATGTTTGCTAATTCCTGTTCGCACAAAACTTAGTAAGTTTCTCTCCTTGGGAGAGTAAGGTACCTTATTCTCTGAATTTTGTTACTGGCTAATTCTTACTGGCAGTTGCATAGCGAACACTCCTTTTACTTGCAAGAATTTGCCAGTACGAAAAACAGCTGATCGCATGTTGCTGGATGAAATTTAAACTAATTATGAAACTGTTTGTGGGTTTTTATTGTTGAATTTCACAAAATAAGCCTATTAAAATACAAAATATATTGCTTTATGAGGAATTTGCTGCGAATAAATAATCAATTTATCAGCTGTTCATGAAACTTGCAAATTATTACTGGAAAAG
>NW_016217637.1:0-1612 GCF_001687245.7 Rhagoletis zephyria | reverse complement strand
CTCGATGACACTTTTCCCTCTGTTGATTTGTGCTCGCACTTGGTTTTATGGCCTTAGCGCAAGAGTCTCTGCACCGTTTTTGCAAAATTTGCCCAAAAACTCGCAAAAATCGACGAGTAAATAAATTTGATTCCCCTCCACCACTCCTCACTCCCTCGTCACGGTTTTTAGTTTGCTGTTGATTCTAATAGTTCAGAGGTACCGTTGCCGTTGCGGTTTGACACTCTGTGGTGTGTGTGGTTTTCAGGTTAATAAATCTTGCGGATGGTCGGAGTTCATTCGTGGAAGAGAAAAGTGAAAGCAGACAAGGCTACATAACTTTGAAAACAGGTGTTGGAATGATAAAGGGTTATGTTGAGCAGCATGGAACTGTTAAAAGTTCAGAGGTAGGTAAACTTTACGGCAAAAGAATATACAAGCTGCTTTGGGCATATTACAGCGAAGAAGAAGAGATCAACAGTAACGTGAGAATGGGCCAAGCCAGACAAGCATATGCGTACCATGGCACTCTCTTGCTCAGCACTTCCCCTAGTTGTTGATCACTCGGAATGCAATAAAGGTCCAAGAGTTCACAACATCTAAATTAGAATGTGTCAAACAGATGGCTGTAAGGGATCTCGAAATATAATTGTGTTTCAAACCACTGGGAAATAGACGATTGCACAAAGAAAGGCTTGTTGAATCGGGTCCACTACTACTGCAAACTTAACTGACTAAGAACGACGCGTAGATCTGTATGCCCCAAAATAAGGAACTTTGACTGTACCACGAATAACGTATAACACGGAACGTGCTAAGCCTCGCAAAAGCGCGGGATTACGCCACTGGTCACTAGGTTCCCTTCGGCCTACAATCGGCGAACGATTGACATGAAGCTGGTCGAACCTCTCAAACGTTTTCATAATTTTCTAGCCGAAAGTACCAAGGCGGATTAGGCCAGTTTTAGAGCCAAGATAGAAGATTTTTTTGAGTTAAGGACGCAAAACTAGACCGCATTCAACCCATACTGTACGAGTGACTTTTTTAATCCTAAGAATGCGTTGGAAATTTCTGCAGAATCACTTCATCGAAGAGCAAAGCACTAGAGGCGTAGATTAGCACGAATGTAAGGATGTAAGGATGTACATTTTGGATCTCTGTAACAAACTCCTACCACCGCTCTCCTAAAAAAGAACTCATTCGATTGGGAGAGCACAGTAGAATAAACTCAAAATATTCAAGCCTTCCTGAAGCCTCTGGAGTAGAGGAATACGCTAAAGTTGAACTAAACCAAACTATTCTGCAGACCTAGCGGAAACCCTTAGACCGCAATGACAAAACGAAGAACTCGAAAAGCTCTCAAAAGTGTTCATGCAATGCTTGCCGATAATGCTAACGAGAGTTAGACTTCTTGCTACCTTGGAAAATGTTTTAAAAAACCGATTAGGCACTTTTCGTACGGGGTCTGGGCAAGCCTTCATCGACTAGGGGGCATCACTTTTTTGGCATTGTGATTCGTGAGGGCAGTCCCCATACCGTAGAAAAAAATTGTGGAATTAGAAGGCCTACAATAGGGCACAAGTGGTACTCTCCTCGGACCCGGATTATCTCTTGGCGGCCCTTCTTGTTGCCA
>NW_016217636.1:868-1612 GCF_001687245.7 Rhagoletis zephyria | reverse complement strand
ATGATTTGCATATATACATTTGTTTGTATGTATGTATGTATATCGATCATTTGACTCTCTCATTCATATCATTCTCTCATTGAATTCATATGAGGCTTTGACTTTTTTCCAGACAAACAACCGCTGTCAGTGGACATTTGTGGGGCTGGGATAGTTTTTTTTTACATTCATATAGTCATGTATAGATACTTACATATATACATATGGAGTATTCCATTGTCACGGTTAAAACATTTGTACAGCAAAAATTTTGTTTGTTTTTAAATTTAACTATAAAGTACTGAACATTTTTCAATTTCGATAAAGCCACACCTAATTCACCATTATATGAGTTGTTACCAAATTCGAAAAAAATTCCAACTAAGTTGTATATGCTTTTTGGAGCAGATGTTATTAAAAAAAAGAAATCCCAAAAATTCTCCGGTCACGGTTGGGACACGTACGATTTTCTTCTAGAACAAATTTTTTAGTGTGGTCCCTATTGAAGGACTTAGTAATGACAAAAGTTAAGGGCCAAAATTATCGCAGTACAGTCATTTTAAAATTCACGATATGCTGTAGCCCTCAGAATATCTTTGAGGGGATTATTGTTATATCAAACTAGGCTCAAATTTAGCTACTTGCTCTTTAGTGTGGATGTCTAATCTGACTACTTACATATGTTTATAGTGCATACATACAGATCATCCCCCTTCTTCCAAAAGCATGAATGTGCAAATTTACCCATTTTAAGTGATTAGGTTG
>NW_016217636.1:0-704 GCF_001687245.7 Rhagoletis zephyria | reverse complement strand
AAGCCTATATTTACATGTAGTAAGTATATACATATGTACATACTCAGCTATTGGCAATACAAAGTGTATATTTGCTTGCATATAAACATACAGATACATATATATGTATGTCAGTAAAAATGTCTCTGCATTCCAAGTGCATCTCTATAAGTCTACATACACTGCTCCTTAACTGCATTTGCATACATACGTATAAATATATATGTATGTATACATATGTATATACGTACTTTGCTTTGTATATAAGCACTTTGCATTTAATTTGATTATTTAATATGAGTGTGTTTTCATTAGTTGTTGTTGTTTTTTTTTAAGTATTCGCCATTGTTGTTTTATTTCCTATCGTACACAGGCAGTGTGTTTTAAGTGTCGCTGTCGTTCTTGTTGTTTATCTCTAGTTCTTGTTCTTATTATCGCAACGCCCCGACGACAATCCGATTCATTCAGCGCCCATTAAATCCAATTAATCCCTGCAGAGGCAGGCGTCCCGCACAAATATACTCCATGCAAAAGTTTCAATCCCGGTTGTTTAAAAGTCATAAGCAGTAGATAGGATGCCAACAAACAAAGGTGTATACATACATATATGGTACAATAGAAACGACATATGAACACGTACATATGTTTCTACATACAACCATACACATATGTATGCATGTACATCTATGCGAAAGACAATTGATATGCTTATTACATGTGTACAT
>NW_016217635.1:0-1612 GCF_001687245.7 Rhagoletis zephyria | reverse complement strand
CACCAGTTATAGTAATTATTTTGTATTTTACGCTTATAAAAAGCACATAGTATAACTTTACAAACTTTTACACACCTAGTTTGTAAAATGTTTGTTGGTATATACCTTAATGAAAATGCACACCAAATTGCTTAGACTGATGAGGAAACCCGACTTAGCCATACCGGATTAACTTGCTTTGTGTGCACAGGGAAATTCCAGCATAACTTAATTAATCACCAAACCTACTTGATCAAATTAAGAGTTAATGATTAAAAATTTATTTTTTAATCGCAATTACGATTAACTGCTTAGTCAGATTAAAATTAATCATGATTAACTGTAATCAGATTGAATTTAATCGAATTAATTAACCGATTAAAACTTCAATCAATTAATGGCAACATTGATTTCACATACATATCACTATACCAAGTTTCAGTTCTCTCCCACAAATACTTCCAGAGATATGTATGTAATATGAAAATTCCAATTTGTATGGGAGGGGCCTTGAGTTATCGGACTTACTTTCAGTCTAAGACCATCCTTCCGAAATCCGTATTAAGTGTACTAAATTTCGTTCTGATCGGAAACCCGGTTAAGGAAGTAGCCCATTATTCAGTCCAAGTCATAAACCATCTTTGAGCGAAATTTCATTTTCAAACAGGTGGCAATTCTTAAAAAAGTAGCCTATTTTCCAGTCTATGTCATAAGCTATCTGTGTGCAAACTTTCATGCAAATCAGTTCAGTGATTTACGCGTATTAATTTAATTAAACTTTCCTAATACGTGATAACTCTTAAAATAGTAGCCTATTTTCCAACATAGGTCATAAGCTATCTCTGTGCGAAATGCCATGCAAATCTGTTCACTCGTTTCCGCGTATTAATTTAATTAAAACTTTTTGAACAGGTGGCAACTGTTTCAAAAAATTAGCCTATTTTCCACTGTAGGTCATAAGCTATCTGCTTGCAAAATTTCATGGAAATCCGTTCAGACTTTTCCGCGAATTTATTTAATTAAACTTTTTTAGCAGGTGGTAACTCTTAAAAAGGGTAGCCTATTTTTCAACCTAGCTCATAAGCTCTCCGTGTGAAAACTTCCACGCAAATCAGTTCACTCATTTCCGCGTATTAATAAAATTAAACATTTCTAACAGGTGGAACTCTTAAAAAAGTAGCCTACTTTCTAACCTAGGTCATAAGCTATCTGTGTGCAAAATTTCATGCAAATCCGTTTACTCGTTTCCGCGTATTAATTTNAGATAAGAATCCTCCAATATTTAAATTTTTTAAAATTTCCGTTATGGCATAAACTCAAATAAAGGATGTTAGTATAATTATTATATGTAGTATAGTGTATTATGGGTATGGCTGAAACGATAACATGCAGTTATCGATACTTTTACTTGGAAGTAGTATCGAAAAAAAGTATCGATGCCTAAAATATTGATACCTACTCCTATCGGTATTCATTGTGTATTTCGTATTAAGTTAAACTTATTTTATGAAATCAAATAATGAATAATAAAATTTAGTAATGTAGGAACTGAAAATAAATAAAACTCTGTTACATAGCAGAACTATATCGTTGATGTTTTTGCAAAACCGCCCATCGACCAGTTGCAAAACCG
>NW_016217634.1:0-1612 GCF_001687245.7 Rhagoletis zephyria | reverse complement strand
AAAAGCTTACTAAAAAGCTTTAGTATTTCTAAAACAACTATTTGCCGTTGAAATATTACAATAACAGTGCAAAGGTCCATTTCTTTGAGAAAATTTCTGTGTGAAAATATGAGTATTAAGAAATTCATTTTAAATCGTATATTTACTCTATTAACTCTATTTGTTGGCGTACTACTTGTGTACTCTGATGTAGAAAATATTCAAATTTTTGCATTTTTCTTATACTAAACTAAAATTTTTACTACATATATGTACGTGTTTTGATGAGAATGATTTAAAAAGTTATTTACAGAAATCAGTTTCGCGGAACTTATCCAGTTTTTTAGGAATGAATATACTGACTTCTTTTTAACTTTAATTTTAATAGCCTATGACTTTTTCTAACCTTTTTTAAAAACGAAATTAGCTTCGCTTTTTGCGATCATCTGGACACACTGGTATACAATGCTAGCATAGTATATAAACCATATGTCTGTCAGGGCTATAAGTGGCTTGAGATGAGGCTGCATTACTGAATATCAGGGTTAGACTAGCTGGGAAGCAGACAGAAAATGGTAAAAGAAATTGGTAAATCTTGATTGCTATAGAATTTGTACGGGCTATCCGCTATGCGCTTTTCGTGAAAATTCTAAACGAAAATTTAATTGAAATTTTTCTCAATTATGGTAATTTTTAATGTGGTCTTCTCAATCGAAACATCCGGTCTTTTAACACAAAATTATTCGTAAAAATAAGGAAATAAGGGACTTTCTTGTTTTTCCCCGGGTTATAAAGTCTTTTAGGATGTTTAGAATACGAAATACTTGTAGCACCTTGACGCGATGCCAAAGCCGATTTTCGTGAGAAGGCATTTCGGAGACAGATGACGTTAGTGCCACAATCGAAAACAAGTAGTGATGAACATCTTAAATACTTTTGTATCGAAGGTACCTGTTTGAATACTAAATACTCAAATACTGAGATAAACTAACAGCGGCCGCTGTGGTGTAGTGATTAGAAGTGTGCTCTACCAATCTGCAGGTTCTGGCATCGAGCTTAGTTTCCGACAAACATCAGACCAGACCAAAAACCAAAGAAAATGAAACGTTTCCGACAAATATCAAAAACAATAGAAAAGGAAACGTTTATTTTAAAATCGCCACTCAGCAGGCAATTGGCAAACCTCAGAGCAGTGTGTCTGCGGGTTTGTTAAAAATTGTAGCAAAGAAGAGTTTTAAAATGCATCAATATGTACCACTTTTTTATTTTAAGTATCAAAGTATCAATATAGAATAAAACCAATATTTTTTATGAAAAACCATCTTCCAAAACAACTTAACATTTATTGATTGCAAAAAAGGCACACTAAATACTAAATAGCATAATAATAATATCGAAAATGTCTTACATGTATGAGTTTAACTGGGTATTAGTATAATATAAACAGCAAAAATGTCTTACCTATGTATAATCTTATTTTTAGTTTAAATACTTTTTGAACTTATAGGACTCAGAATTAAAATTTTGTTGCTAATTTTTAAGGCGTTTCGAAAACATTATGCATTCCACCATTGGCAAAGTTATTTTGTTCTATTTGTTTTGATCAAATTCAGATCTGAGAAAATGCGCTCTG
>NW_016217633.1:0-1612 GCF_001687245.7 Rhagoletis zephyria | reverse complement strand
GGGTTGAAATTTTGAAATTCCTGCCCGTATTTTGTTTGTAAGTCAAATACTAGTGGCATTGTGCCACTATGATACCACGGCCTAGTAGTCATAGCCAACTTATGTACAGTAGTCGAAAAAAATATAGCCGCACCAAATTTTTACAAGTTTTAACATATTATTTTTGTTGTTATTTAATTTTGGTTAGTTTTTATAGTTCATTCTTTACCAACATACGTATAAATATAAGTTTAAGGCAGTGTCACATGATTGGGTATTTACCAAAATATGGTGCAAATCGTATCCGAATTGTGTGAACACCCAAAATATTTTTCTTTATCCCATTCACGAAAATGAATTCACTGAAAGTTTTCAATAGAAGAGCGCTGTATTGTACCAATCTTTTGAATAAAAAAAAAAATTTCCTTTTTTTTACCAATAGCCCAATATAAAAATTTACAAATCTGTACAAATGTACCAATCGACTGACACTGTCTCAAAAAAATCAACAAATTTTCGGTACAATTTCGAGCTTTTTAATTAAATTCTAGTAGAATAAAGTACATGTTTCAAATGGCTAAAACACCTACATCCCCCCTAAATACGGCCTTGAAGAAATCGATACTATTCTCTCTCAATAAATGATTTACTAACATAAATACCTATAATAAGCTTATGAATTTAGCTCTTTAGCTGAAAGTTTTAGATCTCGTGACTTAACAAACTCCCGCCTTTCGTGAATATGCGCATAAATTGAAAATAATGGTTCCTTATGTAGAACGGACTACACCCCTCGTGCGAATGGGTGGGAAAGGAGGATAAAAACCTCACAGTGTTTCGACTACATGGAGGCAGGTGGAAATAAGAGTACACCTGCACCGATTTCACTGAAACTAGACATGTGCTCTAGTTTTACTTAGAAATAGAGAGTTATAAAATTTTGTAAAGATGGAATATTTGCCACGCCCTCTACTCATTACATTACATTAAATTTCATACGATTTCGATGAAATTTAGTTTGTGGTCTTTGTTTTATTAGAAAAACTTAAATATAAAATATGCGGAAAATTGGATCGCTACAACGTCCAAAGCTCACAAAAAATGTGANCTTAGAAATAGAGAGTTATAAAATTTTGTAAAGATGGAATATTTGCCACGTCCTCTACTCTTGTGGGCGGAGACATTAAATTTCATACGATTTCGATGAAATTTAGTTTGTGGTCTTTGTTTTATTAGAAAAACTTAAATATAAAATGTGCGGAAAATTGGATCACTACAACGTCCGAAACTCACAAAAAATGTGGGCCAAGTCATTAAATGTGATGGAATTTTGGTTAATTTTTGTTTCCTGCTTTCCACTCTCCGAAAACCAAGGTTATACCATAAATTGACTTAGGTGTAAATACTCAATTTTCCCCAATATTTGGTGAGATTTTTTCATTGTTCGAAAAATTCTTTTCTAGAAATTATGCAAAAAGAAGCTGAAAATCAAAAATTAAGAAAATCAAAAATTACATATATTTGCAAAGTCGCGTGCAAAGATCAAATTATATATTCGAAAACTACATAAAATTCTCTAAAACTTTCGTCCAATTTCAAGACCTTTTTTTAGTAATAATCTTTAGCATCTACA
>NW_016217632.1:0-1612 GCF_001687245.7 Rhagoletis zephyria | reverse complement strand
AAATTTATGACGTACGCATGAAAATATACTATATAGTTATATTTGGAACCGAAAATTTTGCGATCATTTGGAGAACAAATCTGTTTTATCCTCTCAACAAACTTCAAATTGGGGAATATATCTGCAAAATAAAAACAATTTCAAAGTGTGTTCCTTCTTCACTAACTTTTCACTGATAGATATTTTTTATTACTTGAGGCTGAGGGAATTTCGGTTATGAAAAGATCGTATTTATGGTTATAGACGCAAACAGTGCCTCAGCTAAATCTTATTTAATTCTAAAAGGCATTTTTTGAACTCTTCGGAATATATTTTCTTTACAGAACTGCCGAGAATAAATATTGCAAATTTTTCTAACAAAGAAGCAGTAATAGGGTTTTTAGACCCTGCGAAATTTGCTCAGTAGCAGCGTTATGCTAATTTGCAGCACTCATGACAACAAAATAGCTGAAGAGCTAGACTGACACGGCCGAGTCTTCATATTTTAGGGGAAAAGTGATTTATGTTTTTGAATGTTAGACAGCACGCCAAATCTGCCAAAGGTTTGATAACAACAGAACCCACACTGTGCTACAATATTATTTCTCCCAAATCCGAATCATTACTGATTACTGCCATAATGGAACGCACGTCAGCAGAATGAGCTTCCGGCCGAATGACTACTGTCAAAGGTGACAGTCGAGAGCAAGGAACACTTTCTTTGCCACTGCCCCCGGTAGTGGCCTAACTTAGGTGTCGATGTCTCCATCAGTACAATTTCGACTGTCTGCCGGACCTATGTAGGTTCAACAAAAATTAGTCAGGACCATGCGATACCTGGATGAGAACAGCCACCACAACCTATGACTGAGTTGCACTAGAAGCGCGATTAATTTCGGATGGCAGGAAGTACCGAAAAGTACAGGGTTTGCAGAAGTTGTGGCCTGAACGGACCTGAATCGTAACTAAACCAAATAAGATGAACTATCTACGTAGACTCACTGCTGCTTTCACAGCATACGGATTCTGTTAACTGACTGTTATTGAATAAGCCTAGACTAGAGCACTGTAACCCATAGGAACTGGGAAAAATACTCTCTTTTCCAGTTAAAATGTAATGAGATTTCACAAATTTTTTTGTTGAGTAGCCTAATACATATTTGCACATATAGGTAAGTAGAGGGTAGAGCATCAGTCCCAATCAAGAACACATCAATTGATTACCAACTCCAAATTTAATCCAAATGTACTGGTATTCTACTAAGAGGTAATGCTTTCTTTCACCTGATAACCATAACGGTAATACTGTAGGGAAAATCTCAAGTTTTAAAATGACACAAAAAAATGCCGAGACACATAAACATAATTGTTGGTCGTAAATCATGGATTTGTATACCGTTTTTCCAGATCTTTTATAAAAAAAATCAAATGAAAAAATTAAGCAAAATATGTAACACTTTGTAATTTTTTATATGTATTAAAGCCTGTTGTGTTGCCAAAAAAATGAAGCTACTGACAATGAAAACCGGTGGATAAATAAACCACTTTTGAATGGTCAAATGAAAATGTGTAATACTTTTTTGTACGAAATAACGGGTGATTTTTTTGAGGTTAGGATTTTCATGCATTAGTA
>NW_016217631.1:0-1612 GCF_001687245.7 Rhagoletis zephyria | reverse complement strand
ATACAGATTTGATGACATGAAAAATCGTGGCGTTAAATCTCCGAACTCAATTAAGAAGTTTCATTACAATGAAAATCCCGTATAATTATTAAGAGAAGACGCAAATCATTTCCATCTCGAAATAAATTTCTCGCGAGACGGAAAAACATATAAAAGTCCCGTGTAATTATTAGGAGAAGATGAAAAAGTTTTTAGGCTAACGATTTTCATCTCAGGAAACNTGCTTTCTATTTTTTATTTTATCAATTCTGAGTAATTCCTAACTGTTGATGAAAATTATGACGCTCTCATAGGGATATTTTCGCTGCGCACAAATATGTATGTGCCATGAGCCTGCGCTACATATGTACTTTTTATAATATGTACCGTCGTTTATGCAAATTTTTAATAGCTAGTACATGACGTTTTGCATTTATTAGGCACATTTTATTGAACTGAATTAGAATGCGAATATCAACATCTGTCAGGCAATCAACTCAAGTGGCCGGTCCCACAAACTTGCACACTTGCAGGCAGTACTCTCCCTCCTCCGTGGGCTGTGTTTCTCCTAAGTATATTCGTTTATTTTTAAACTAACAATTATTATTCGAATAACAGTAAATATTTAGTAGAATAAAAATCTACTCAACTGTCAATTTAAATTAAGTGCTGATTTCCTGTCACCCTACGTACGTTTCGCATGTGTGTATAGGTGTGCACGACATTGTTGCGAGCCTTTCGAGTGGCCTACTATGCACGTGTAACCAAAAAGGAAGTCCATCCACCCAGCACATACACAAATGTACACATACAGTGCCGAACAGAAGTATTGGCACAGTGAATTTTTCGCAATATATCCAAAGTTTTTTATTCTAATATATTTTCGATAATTTTTTATAAAAATATTGTTCATTCTACACCAGAAAACATAATAATAAAATCTCTAAACTTTGTGCAAAACTCAGGAAAATTCATTAAATTTGCACACTAATTTGCAACTTTTTATACAGATTTTTTAGAAAAGTTCTAAGTATGCAATTTTATAGCCTATTCAAATTTAATATAACAAAGTGCAAGTTTGAAGTCGCTAGAAAATCGCGTTGATTTTTGGTAATTTTTTTTTTACGCAAATTCTTCCATACAAGGTATATTCGACAATTATTTTTTGTATGGGGAAAATGAGCAACAACTTCCACTTAAAAAAAAATAATACCAAAAATCAACGCGATTTCTAGTTCTAGCAGCTTTAAACTTGCATTTTGTCATACTAGAATTGAACGGACTATAAAACTACAAATTCAAATTTTTTAGGCTTAAACCGTTTTGTCATCTGAGGGTACTTTTTCAAAACAAATCTGTAAGAAGCTATTTTTATTCATAAAAAAACTCCATTTTTGGAGGTTTTTTCAAATCACTTCAGCTCACGTAAATCTTAATATTTTTCCGAAATACTTTGGTGGACGTCTTAAAATATAACAAATTTTGTAATCCCGGCGGAAAAACTGCATTTTTTTTTTAGGTGATGCAGTCTAATGTACATAAATAGCATTTCACACTTAATTTCAATTTAGTTTTTCTATTTTTGTTTTTGCGTCACACACTCACCTAAACGCAGTTCTCCGAAATTACCACA
>NW_016217630.1:0-1612 GCF_001687245.7 Rhagoletis zephyria | reverse complement strand
TGGCAATAATTTTAAAATTTAAATTTGCTTCCATTGCTAGGCAGTATGCGTTTTAAATAGTCGTTGTTGTTCTTGTTGTTTGTAACATGTGTGGAAACTTAATGACTTTGAAGAAATTTATGTTAATTTTTCGCTCGGTGGCTTTGATTAACACACACTCATTTATAATTATCAGATTATATGTAAGCAGTTGGTTGAATAGAAGGACCACTTTTGTAAATGGGGGTTTTGCCAAAGCGCTTAATTTTATTAAAATCTGTTTATATGGCCTTAGTAATTTTTGGGGACGCTGAAAAAAATTTTTAGTACATATTCACTCTCCTCAAACATTTCAAGCTGGATGAGTTTCCGTCCAGGAGTATTCAAGAATTTTGACGCCAGTATGTAAAATATTTATTGTCTATAGGTACACTAGTTTGCATATTAACTTTGTTAGTGCACATATGTACATATACACTAGGTTACAATGCACCCAAAAGATTGTAAGCAGTGAAGTAGGGACAATTGTCACAAAAAAATCAATATTTATGACTGACAAGTCTCTTCACAAGTCATAATAAAATTCGTTCCAGAACTAAAATGCTTGCATACATCCACACGTATGTACATATTTTACCGAATGCCTTACCAAAATTGTCCCAAAATTCCTGCGTGATTTTTGCAACTTATCGGATTTTAGATAAAAAACTAAAATATTAACATTGCATGCTGTTTTTTTGAATTCTAGACTTTATTTCTGTCCTTAAACCTAAAAATGTATATGTGTGCATACATATTTTTTGCTGGTATGCAGGTTTATTGCCGACTTCGTTGTTAATATAAAAAGAGCGACGGTAAAACAGTGGCAATATGGGCAAAAAATAGGCAATATTGATAAGATAAATTGGCATTACAGCCAACTTGATTGGATAAGTAAGGGAGGCAATTGCAGTCATAAAAATATTACGTAATTTTTGATATATTGAATATTTATGTCAATTTAGTGATAGGCTGCATAAACAACACTTGAGAAAAACTTCCTAAGAAAACGGAAAACAAAAATGCTGAAAGTAGTATATTCGCATGAATTCAGGGGTTGGCTAGGTAAGGTTACAGGGGTTGTTGCAGAGAAGCACTTTTATATTAATTATAATGTCCTCTATGATAACACGTACATAAATATTTATGTATATCTGAGTGGGGACCATAAACTAGTGGATGAAACGCCACGATTTAAATACATAATTACTAATACAGCTAGTTTCAATGCTCGAGAGCTCCCCATGGTTAGTCAGGAAGTGGCGGCCAAAATGTTTCGACTCTAGCCTCGCGAAAGTTAAACAGTGTAATAGAAAGTGCAGTGGTGTTTCCACCTTAGGATCCTGCAGGTAGCTGCTACAGGAGGGATCAGATAAGATTCCCAAACTTATCATATAGTGGCCATAAAGTGTGTGAAAATGTATGTCGAATTTCGACAACTGGGTGATACTAATATTTTAAGAACCTGCATCTATGGTCTGATTTAGTTTATAAAATTGTTTTTCTCCTTTTATAAACTAATAAAAGCTTGTATTTATTTGTTTATTACTTGTTATACCCGAGCGCACTTGTGCACAAGGGTATATTAATTTTG
>NW_016217629.1:0-1612 GCF_001687245.7 Rhagoletis zephyria | reverse complement strand
ATAATCCTAAAGCGCTAGGCCTGGGTAACGGCGCAAATTTTTTGGCGCTGGCACACTAACTCCAGCGCCACTGTTGGAATCAGCACAGTGTGTTGGCGCAATTGCGTCTCTTCAGGCTAAAGCTCATTTCTTTTTAAGCCTGATATACAAGCCGTCATCGATTCGCCACTTAGCTGCTTNGGTAACGGCGCAAATTTTTTGGCGCTGGCACACTAACTCCAGCGCCACTGTTGGAATCAGCACAGTGTGTTGGCGCAATTGCGTCTCTTCAGGCTAAAGCTCATTTCTTTTTAAGCCTGATATACAAGCCGTCATCGATTCGCCACTTAGCTGCTTGCTATGTTGGAGTTCCGGTCGCTTAACGAAAAATTTTGCATGTGAAAGCAACAACAAAGTTAGCTAGCACGGATAGACGAAAGCGAGTTTGGTTCTACCTCATTGAGTTCGTTCGTTTCGTCACTCCCTAACTNTCCCACTTACAGGTTTTATGTCAATAGGAACGACTTCCTGTAGACGGCGAATCGATGACGGCTAGAGTTCAATGCGAGCGTGAGCGTGAGTTTTTTATTTTGACCAATATCTTCGTTATTACTCAACTGTTTGCTATAGTTGAGACATGCAAAGATAGAGAATTAAAATATCTTTCAGAATTTTAGAATAAAAGCTAATTTAAAATGCATAATATGCCACAGCTGTCAAAACTTGCCGTTCACATGCGAATGCTTTGCGTACGCACACAGTTGAGTGTGAGCTCGAAAAAATGGCATATTATGCATTTTAAATTGGTTTTTATTCTATAATTATGAAAGATATTTTAACTGTCTTCCTTTTCATGTCTCAACTATGGCAAAAAGTTGAGTAATAACAAAGATATTGGTCAAAATAAAAAACTCACGCTCACGCTCGTATTGAACTGTATATCAGGCTGNCTGTCTTCCTTTTCATGTCTCAACTATGGCAAAAAGTTGAGTAATAACAAGATATTGGTCAAAATAAAAAACTCACGCTCACGCTCGTATTGAACTGTATATCAGGCTTTATTGCTGCACGCTGCACCAAAGTGAATTAATACAAGGTGATATCGGTTGAGAAAAAACTACCCAAGTTCAAAACCCAAAAATACAACAAACCCATCATTTTCACATTCAGGAGGACCGCGACAAATTCTAGCAACACCACCTTGTATAAATTCGCCTTGCGCTGCACATTTTATAAGAGACACTTCTATTTCGGGTGTTCTTTGCTGGTTCTTTGCGACACCCGGTGTTGTCAGGGTTCCGGTGTTGAACTAAGGTGAATTAATACAAGGTGGTATCGGTTGGGCACAAACAACTCAAGTAAACCCAAGTTCAAAACCCAAAAATACAACAAACCTATAATTTTCACATTCAGAAGGACCGCGGCTAATTTGAGCAACACCACCTTGTAAAAATTCGCCTTGTGCTACACATTTTACAAGTGACGCTTTTGTGTGTTCTTTGCTGGTTGTTTGCGCCGCCTGGTGTTGTCAGTGTTCCGGTGTTGCTGGCGCCATTGCATAACTGAGTTGTGAACATCGATATAGGCGCCAGTAACTCAGCTCTCGGTATCAGCGCAATGGCGCGGCGCCGCA
>NW_016217628.1:0-1612 GCF_001687245.7 Rhagoletis zephyria | reverse complement strand
GAAAATACTGTCATAATCGCCTGTCGGCTAATTGTAGCAAAACATACTTGAAAATAGTAGGGGAAAATTCTATTCTAACCTCTCCCACCGCAAACCTCAACTCAATGCCGGCCGCCGCAGCACTTGTCATACTGCCGTACATAGTACATAGTAACAAAAATTGTATTTGTATGCTATCGCCGTTGTCTATTCTATTTCTATGACCAGTGGCAACAACCAACATTGGCCTTTGGGATGTATTCACCAACGTCGACATGAATATTAGTTTTATCTATGAAAAGCTCTCAAAAAAGATAAATTTTATTTAGGGTCTGATGGGTCTGATGTTCGCTTTTGGCCAACTAACAAAGCAGAATATTTCACATGCTTGCTGCCTAGATAAAGTATGTATGTATGTATGTATGACTGTTATATACATATATTTATTTTCTAAAAATATATGTGTTGGTTGCTAGTATTTTACTTGTTCTGTACGTTTCCCTGGGGTGCACTTTTGTAAATATTTTACTAGTTTATTACAGACAATATGAATGTAATAAAGAGAATCATCAGCAATGAGAACTTTTAAATTTGAAATCATAAATATGTACCTACATTGTATTGCTGGCAGCATTTTCGTAAGTATGTATCAAAACAAACATTCGTATGGCGGAAAAATAAGTCAGTATTTTTTGATATAAATTTGTATGCCTAAATGCAATAATTCCTCATAGTTTGTTTTTGTTTTTTGCCATGCATCAGTCTCTCTATTATAGCCAAACCATCTGCCTGATTTTCTGACTATAAAATATTAGAAATTCGCCATGAATGCAGGCTGCAATTATTTGACATTTTTAAACTTGAATTTATATAAAGAAATTACTTACAAAAACATGTAGAAATACTTTTCATTGTATCGGTTACTGCAATCACCTCTCTTAGCTGCTAAGCTAACTTTGAGAAGAATTTGGTGTCATAAGAATGTCTGTCGAAATCGAAATTTTTACAAACTCTGTTGTTTATAACACGAGTAGGAAGAGTGACATATCACTGAAATAATATTTTTGATTACTACGTATCTCTATAAGGTACCATCGACGTAAATATAGCCTTAGTCCATTAAAATCTAATACAGTTTCTCCCCCATTTATTAGCACATGAATTTTCACTAAAAAAAATAAAAATTCATTGTGAGTTAAAAAAAACAAAACTTTAGCAAGGAAAAAATTTAAAAATAACTGTTTGTAAATGGACGAAGAAAAGCGATGGATAAATCAAATTGTAAATGGTGAATTAAAAGTGCGTTATAATTTGTGAAATATGAGCAGGAACGAATGTTACTCATACTATGCTATGAAAACAGTAAAAATATAATCCACCATCCCAATATCTATGAAATTAATGCGCTGGGCTGTGAGGAAAAAATTAAATTTTTTTAAAAATTTAGAAAAGAAAATAGAGCTCAAAGCTGCTTTGGGTGACAAAATAACCCAAAGAGAGTTTGAGTGACAAGATTGCATAAATTATAATCAAAATTTAAAAGCGGTCATAGGATCGTAATTGGTTTATTAACCCTCTAGTAGACAGAACCGCCTCCAGACGGTCGTTAACTAAACACCTTTTTAGTGCACTT
>NW_016217627.1:0-1612 GCF_001687245.7 Rhagoletis zephyria | reverse complement strand
GCGTACGTTGCATAGGAATTTATACATACGTATGCATATACATTAGGGTGGTGCAACAATTTTCTTTTTTTAGCCTACACCAGAACTGAAGAATATCGAAAATAAGGAGACCCGTCGTTGTTTTTTTATGTTGAAATCGGTGCTTTGAAGTATTACAGATGCATATCGTTGAAAAATATATATATACTTTTTAGTTTTTATTAGTAGAGAAACCGAATAAAAACTAGTTGCAAACAATTATAGAGTTTGCATGGAACGAAAAAAGTTGCACAAGAAAAATTTTAAATATTATAAAAAAAATTATCACGAAAATATGTCACTTTTTTATTTTAGAAGCAGCTGTATAGCCTATTAAATTTTGGTATAGGGTGCAAGTTTAAAGAGCTAAGACATTGCGTATCGCAGTGCTTTATTCAACTATCTATCTATTTATCAAAGAAATTTCAACAAAAAAGAAAATTATCCGGCAAGAATTGTGCGCGATTGCACCACTGTGCATAGTTTAATATTCATAATAAAAAGTATAGGTCGCCTTAGTTTCCCATTTTCTATAATTCCGAAAGGTTAATATTCCTGTGTATTTTAGGATCACCCTAATGCGAAAACATTTGTAGATACTACATACGCAAACGAATGCAGCAAAATAAACAAAAGGAAAATTAATATACAAAACGACCCCAAAGGCAAGATTAGGTTGTTACTTATTCAGTTACAAATATGAGAAATAAAAAAACAGTGTGGAAAATTTATGCGCTCTAAGTTAACACAGAAAATTTAGTACTAAATAGTAAGTAATAAGTTGCGAGCGAGATAGCTCCTATTGAGGTGACGAGTACTTATTTTGAAGCAACAATTTTAGGAAGTACGCTTTGTGTTGCTTGTGGATTTTCGCTGGCATAGCGAGGAATTAAGATAAAATATTTTCTATTACTAAAATAAGAATTTAAAATATATTGCATCGTCTGCAGGAGAGGGAAAAGGTACTCGTATTATTTTAAAGTCCCCACTGATAATTTATTAAAATCCAGAAATACATAGAGATGGGTAGGAATGGAATAAGAATTGTCTGTTACTTTTAACTGTTAATAATTTAAAAATTTAAAATATATATATATATATATTGCACCATTCCGTGCCATATCCTTACTAATATTATAAATCCGAAAGTGAGTTTATTTATTTGTTACGCTTTCACGATTTAACTTTAAAAGATAGGATGGATTTAATCTCGATTATACGAGGGGGCGTGACACCTCCCATAAAACGGAAATATTTTTCATAGGGTACAGGAACTTGGTATAGATACATACATATATGTATACAAAATCAATTCCATACTCATGGAGGAGGGCTGCCACCTATTTAAAAATTTAAGTTCGACTTGAATTAAGGGAATTGTTTATTTGAAAATTATATTAGAGAATGAATGACAAGAGGCTTAAAAAAGTTGTAGTTGGAAAAGGGTTACCACCTGTTCGAAAAACCAAATTTAAATTAATTATTCGCAAGCTATCTGAAAAATTAATGTATGGGTGTCAAATTTAAGATTGCTAAGGTGTTTTTCAAGCATTGCCACCCGTTTAAAAATTAAATTCATTTAATTTAAATGAAT
>NW_016217626.1:0-1612 GCF_001687245.7 Rhagoletis zephyria | reverse complement strand
TCCACTGTCCACTTGCCAAGTGGAATCGAAAATGTGGCGAACTCTTCGTGTACAGTTGCTCTCAAACTGTGGTGGTGATAAGGCAATTCATGTTAGAGAAGTTACGAATATTTGCATTCGCATTCGCTTAAGCTAATGATTCGTATCATTTTAAACATTCGCATCGACATGCGCGCGAGTGTTTGACAAATTTTGCTTTAAGTCGTATACGCAACCGAGAACGAATTTTGCATTCCTCCAAATCTCGCTTGCGTTTTGCTTTTTTCTCTCGCAAGCGAGATTGAGTTTTGTTGACTGGGCATTTGACTGCATACTTTTTCATTCGTAAAATGTCGCCAAATTTCAATATTTTCAGGCCAAATTTGTATTTTCCACCAAAATAAACGAAGAATTCTGTGAAATGAGAAAATACCTGTCACACAACAAAAATGATAGTTGAAAGCATGCGAGATCTCGCAAACCACTCAGTATGCGAGAAAAAGTATGCTTCGTTCTTTTTGCGGTCTAAACGTTCGAGATCTCGCATGCCTATAACATAGTGTCAGTAACGTCGATAACGATGTTTAACCGGAGATTGGTGTCAACCAGGCTTTGAGCAAATGGCCCTAGGGGCCATATTGGCAGCATAATTACTACTTGCAAGAAAGTTGCCATACAAATAAAACTATACAATGAAATTACAGAGGCACTCAAATTGAAAAAATATATATAACATTTTTATAATTTTTTAACATTTCCTTTAGAACTTTTCGGCTAAATTATTCGGACAATTTGGTCGAAACCGAACCGAATCCGAACTTCATGGCCGAACTGTTGTATATGTATTTCAAGGGAAACTTTCCAGCCAGCAAAGAAACGTAAATTTTGTCGACAGTGCAGTCTAGTACAATTTTCCGTATCCGGAAACGAATAGGAAACGACTACAGTTAACATTCATTTTCGCATCCGGAAAACGTTCGAAAAAGATGATGTTATTTGAAAGCAATAATTGTATATTATTTGTTCAAGCTGAACATTTGAAAGCACGTAGTCGGCAGTGGCTGAGCGTGCCGTTATTTGTTAGCTTCCACAAGGGACGGGTTCGAATTCCGTCAGACGCTTCCTAATTTTATTTATTTTTTTAACCATGAAAAAGAATCTTTGAAGTACAAAATGAACGCGTACGCTTCAGTACGTATTGAACGAAAAAATTAATCAGACAAATTTCAGAAAAAACATTCGAAAAAGTATCCGTTTCACAAACAATTTTCCGTAGTTGTTTGCCGCACACTTTGGTGGGAAAAGGATCGTCAAAGTACCCGAAAATGGAATCGGTAAACGGACAAAAATTCGCACTTCATCTACTTTTTTCCTTTTTCGGATCGGTTTTCGGATTTTTTTCTGGCTGGGTTAGTTTAATTTTCACACTTTGTTATTTAATTTTATTACTCACCATTGCATTTAATCCATTTCCGTTGTCATTTTAATACAACGCAATGAATAAAAAAGCCCTCATCAAATATTCAATATCGTTTAAAGCATTTATTTAAAATTCATTATTATTGGCTTGCAACTTTGTAACGAACTCCAGTGCGCTGATATGAATATGTTTATAGTAAATGATAATATCTGC
>NW_016217625.1:0-1612 GCF_001687245.7 Rhagoletis zephyria | reverse complement strand
ATGGCGTATGAGTAACATTCTTATCTCTTCTTAGCAACTCATACGCCATTGTACGTATTTCCGAATTTAACTATTCCGTTTCAAATGGTAGATCCAATATTGATCGGCGATTAAGAATTTTGAAAATGTTACAGCAGATTTAAGTTCTGCAATGCCGAAAAGCCCCGAATCTCAAGTTTCGAGCAAAAATGTTGAATTGAAAAAAAATCGTCTTCCATTTTGGATCAGTCATTTCGAAATTTTAAAATTTGACAACAGACTTGAATTCAGCAACCCCCGGAGACCCTCAAGTTTAGATCAAAAATGTTGAACTAAAAAAAAATCATTCTCCATCTAGAATCTGCTACTAATCCGATACTTAAATTTAAGGAGCTTTACTGCATACCTTAATTTTTTCTAAAAATTGCGAATATAAAATTTTTGGATGTAACTGATAAATTGTTAAATTTTTATAATTTTTCTGCGATGTCGGAAATGTGGATTTATGCATATGGTGCTGGCTATAAAAAAAATTATTAAAATTAAATAAACAAATGAATAAAATTATAGTTTAAAAAACTAAAACCTCCCTATTATAATTGCCATTCGTACTGTCATCAGGTATGTAACTTGAGAATAGAAAACGCTGCATCTTTTAGGCGCATCAATATTACATACATAGTTACATCCCGAGCTAATAAAAGGAATGTAAAAAAATAGCCAAACCCGAACAAAATGTCACTTAACCACAAGTGTTATGCACATCCCAANTAAAACATATTAAAGTAATGCGTTGGGTTTTAACAAACAACTTCTCATTTCTGTAGGCTGGAAACTAGAGTGAAATATAAGGAAATTTCATTCAAAATTTAAAAATTTTATTTCTCTATCTTTCATTAATATAGCATCTTAAACTACTATTATTGATTATTAAAAATAAAAATATCATATGAGAACTCAATGAATTACTACTTTAAAGACAAAATTATCTCCATCGAGAGAAGTTGTTTGTCAAATCTCCACAGATATGCACATTAGGGTGCATCACTCTCCATAGAAAAAAAGAACGCTACTGTTGTTCCATCGGAAATATAAATATAAATGTATAATATTTTGAGACTTCCGCCAAAATATTTTGGAAAAATATAAAAATCCAGTCTCTTATAAATTAATTTATTATGTTTTTTTTTTAGATATTTTTCCTTAAAAAAAAACAACTCAGATTATGGAAGAGTTTAACCTAAAAAGGCCAAACTGGTCCAGATCAATTTAATCTTAATATTTTTGAGTTTGCCGACTATTTTGGCGGCATTATTAAAATATAATCGGCCTTATCGCGAAATCCATGTGAACAAATATTCTCAAAAATTATAATGTATGTATATACATGCAACCTGGTCCTCCCCTCTTATCGAGTTAGTCGCCAGGATTTCATCAATTTTGGCCATTTTATTCAGATTTATTCAAGATTTATGTAAATCTTCCAAATAAAGGAAAAGCTGCAATTGCCAAAAAACATTAGACTTACACATTAGACTTACATACATTCGAAAAAATAAATTCTATCCCCAATATAATTTGCTGATGTTTAACGTACAGGTCTCTTATCTCGTTGGACTTGGACTCCTCGGAT